>NW_023501003.1:600000-755695 GCF_013461495.1 Botrytis fragariae
CCACATCGCAAATTAGAAGATCTTTTGGGAGATCATCTCACCTAGATAGCACAAATTGTTGCCGTCTCAAAGCAGCCATGTTATGCAAGATTGTGTGGGTGTTGTCTACTATATCCAGCTTCAAGGTAAGCATCTTCCTCAAAATCTTTTCATCTATCCAAGCAGACATAACGGCACTTCATGAGCTTATATTATACCGACTATATGCAGACGACAAAGGATGCACAGAATGACATATGGAGTCTAGGGTCAAGAGGGAGCTTGTTCGAGCCCATGCTTCTAATATTGTGCAGTCTGAAGTTATTTTCCTTGTATTCACTCCAGATTCTGATAAATCTTGATAAAATTTGAAAATGACTATATTTTGATCTATGCCGACAGAAGCCATAAGCGTTCCACACCCCATCTCTCCCAGGACATGTCTATGTCTCTTTCAAGTTGAATTATCAACTCTCAATTCTGAATTTCATCAACACTGGGTGCCACACCTCAAGAGATTGTTAATATGTGTCTCCCATGCTGGCCTTTTACGGATTTATATCTCGAGGAGGAGAAGAAGAAAGACAATAGAAGTATTATGGTGTTCGATCCTAATACACGTCAATGGGTCCAAATTGGAGATGTAAGTCAACTTTTTTGTTCCTTCCTTTCTTGTTGTTTGTATTCTTCTCATTTCCTCCATCCATAAAACTGGTTTCTTGTTATTTTACATTTGCCGCGAGGTTGGTCATTTGTACCTGTGTCATTTGTCAATACAAAACAGAAATTCACTATATCGCTTCTGTTCCTACCTCAAAGTTTTACTTGAGTAATATTTCGCAAACAAAAACTCTACAGCTTGAACGTTGGACCATTCCATGAACGCGGCACCTCAAGATTTCATTTCTATATCTCAACTTCTGAGAGATATAGAAATCAACTACATCGATTTTACAACCAATAAAGTATTCTCAAAACTCCAAAGCATTCAAGCAACAATGACTGAAGTACCCGTCCAAAACTTCCAACCCCAGGTTCCAGATACTACCGCCGGACCTCACGAACATACCTACATCCCACGCGCTGACGGTGCTATTATTGTCAATGGTGTTGTCTACGTTCGAGAGACCAAGACTCCGATTCCAGTCGTACCTGCACCTGCCATGCCATCCGCACAATCTCCCAGCCTCCAGCAATTTTATGCACTTGCTGCAAGTTCAACCTCTGAATTCTTTCTCTATTCACTTTACTTTTGCGCAAGTTGCGCTTGAAATTTGTCACTTGCATCAACATCGCAATTTCTTGTCTTCATTGCTAACATGTCTTCTTTGCAATAGGCAGCTCAACATCAACCCGTTTACCCTCAACCCGCCTTCCAACCTTATCCCTACAACCCTTATCTCCAATTCGCAGGCAACAATCAACAAGTACCTTTCGGCGCAGGCTATGTTCACCAGCCCGCCATGGGCACATACGGAGCTACCGGTAGTGAAATTCAATTGCAACAGATGCAAATACCAGAGGCCAACAAGAAGCAAGATATGAAGCCATCTGATGACGATCCTTTTCGTATGTATTGGGTTCGGGAGCTCGATGATACCTGGACTCAGAGAAACAGGATGACGATTGACAGTGGTGATATTGGTAAAATCAGAGTAAGTTTCATGCTTCGTTATGATTTTGGTATATCGCTGATCAGTGGTTTCATGGTGTAGTGGTATGTAACTGATGGTGTTTTCTACGCCGCCAGATTGCCTGAGTAGTTTCATGGTTGATGGCGACAAATGATTCGTGGAGAGTTGTTAAAGGGAGAGAAAATATTACAATATTTCATCATTCTTCTAAATCCTATAAATCTCGAGTCGAACTCTCCAGTCACTTTGGGGTCCTCAATTTTTACTACTACATACGAATATTACGCAACAACTCCTGGGATGGAAGAACGATAGGATGAAAGGGGCGATGATGATGATTTTATGGACACAGCTCGTCATTACAATATGGGTCACTTACTTGATTTGGGTTTAATGCTTCACTTCTGCGCATGAGATATGCACTACTTATGATTGCTCATATTTTGCAGCGAATATTGGCTATCGCCTGGATTTAAAGGGTTTGTGTATAGACTTTCGATCAATACATAGTGACTCTCAATTGATCTTGCATACCGGCAATGTGATGATCTAATCTAGCTCGTTTCCGTGAACATATGCGTGCAGAAGTCATTGGTTTGTGTGGACAGAAAGAGAAGCCCATCTTTCATCTTGGGGGCACTTCTTTGGATACTGCACCCAGAAAGTTATTGGTGGTTGATCTTATGATCCGAAATACAACATTGAATTGACATGATGTGAAGTTTACAGCACAGCCTCTGTAGATTAATCGTGGCCGAACTAAGACATATTGGTGTTAGTGTGTTTGCGCAATCACACCTCACATCATATCTGTATCGAGACTGATGAATCGACGTGATTAGGTATTTGCAGCTTGAGAGTTGTGTACTTAACGGATTGCACAGTTTTACAACTAACCTCCGATGATCATAGATTGACCCCTGTACTTTTAATACAAACAATTGACATCAAATTAGATGCTCGGTCACGAAGGTCCGTGAGCAACCATTAGATGTCCGGTTTGACGTTTCAAACATGGAAAAAGAAGGGCAAATGCGACCGCCACTTTATGTTATCTTTCAGGAGTGCGGAGCAGATCTTGAGCTTCCGAGATCTGATGCTCCTTATCATCTACCGGTACCGTGGCTTCGGTCGCTTGTTTCGTTTGATTCTTCTAGTAGATGTTTATTCCCCCCATGCATGAAGATTTTTCGCCGCAGTACTGTTTCATGGAGTATACGCATTGCCTCTCTGAGTTTGGAGCTTATTTAAGGTTAATTTCGTAATATTGATGGCGTTGGGGCCAATTGCAAGATGGCGATTAGACATGAGGGATCATTTGATGTCAATATTCATGCTTTCCTCTGAAGCAAGCGCTGAAGAGTATATTTGAATGTCCACATCCCAGGCTTTATCAATTTTCTTTAGGAAAAATCACGCAACCTGTGTCCACTATTCTGATCTATAGTAGAATGCTGGGAATCATTGATGTGTTGAAGCGAAATCCCATCTGATGTCCTTCCCCGGATCAATGGTGCTCCATGTAGGTCTGAAATCAAGCCGTGCTCTAATCGGGGATTTTGGAATCTGAATGCTAGTGCGTAAGGTGGGACACTATTGTATCGCAATGACTTATATACTATGTATTCCTTGGATCTCTTCTCTCGTCAGACCGTTGATCGATCTCCGTGTTATTCATCATGAACTCCTCACAAGAAGAAAAGTTGGCTGGCCCGACGGCACTCTTCTATGAACGAGTTCAGGGTGATCGGGATTCAAATCCTAGGATGCATGATATTAATAGTAGTAGTAGAGATATAACGGAGGGGATTTCGATGGCTAGACTTAGATCAGATCCAGTAACGGATTTGAAAGCAAGACTCTCACTATGGGGTTTGTTCGCATGGTTTTCAGTACATGGGCAACAAGCTTATACAGAGATAGATCCCAACTACCCCGAGGACGAAAAGGAGTTGAAAGTTCCGGATAAGTCGTCTTTTGATGATGATGATGCCTACACAGCAGTCGAGGAAGATTCTCCATACCCGGAAGTCCGAGCCGCGGTCAAGAACTATGATGAGGATGTACCCGCGAACACGATTCGTGCCTGGACTATCGGGCTATTACTGGTAGTCGTTGGAGCATCGATGAATACCCTCTTTTCTCTTCGATCTCCTTCGATCGGTCTAGGAGCGTTGATTGCTCAAATCATCGCTTGGCCTTTAGGTCATGGATGGGCTAAAGTCATGCCAAATAAGCAATTCAATACCTTTGGTTTGAAGTGGTCATTGAATCCGGGACCTTTCAATATCAAAGAACATTCTATCATCGTCGTCATGGCAAGCGTAAGTTTTAGCGCAGCATACGCTACTGATATTTTGCTTGCCCAAATTGCGTTCTACAAACAAGATTTCGGGTTGGTTTTCCAAGTACTTTTGGTTGTTTCAACCCAATCTATTGGCTACGGTATTGCTGGCATCTTGCGCAAGTTCTTGGTGTAAGTCTTCTAACCAAATTCCTTTTTAATTGTTCCGACTTAATTTGTGTTTTACACTGGCTTTCCCTCCACCGTGCTGTCTTTCTTGAGCATTCGTTAACCCGCATATGATGTTCCGTCTGAAATGCTCATGTAGCACGCGCACTCCCTAATAAGCATCTACTAACACATAACTCAGGTATCCTGCAGCCATGATCTGGCCCGCCAACCTCGTCAGCGTCACCCTAATGAACGCCATGTACGAAAATAACGAGAGACCCGATCCAACTATCTTTGGGGGTTCAATTCATCGCTACAGATGGTTTGGATATGTGACTGCTGGTGCATTTTTTTGGTACTTCATTCCTGGATTCTTGGCTCAATTCCTATCGGTTTTCGCCTTCGCTACTTGGATTGCTCCTAACAATGTTATTGTTAACCAATTATTCGGTGGTACGAGTGGTCTTTCTTTCATACCATTGACCTTTGATTGGACCCAAATTTCTGGGTTTATAGGGAGCCCTATGATTCCTCCGTAAGTAATTCCCAATGTTGATTCTTTATTCAATGTGCTAATTTATATCATAGATGGCATGCAATTGCCAATACGCTCATTGGAATGGTTTCGTTCTACATGATCGGTGCATCAATTATTCATTACTCCGGAGCATGGAGTTCAGCATTCTTACCCATGAGTGATAGCGCTACGTACGACAATACCGGAGCTGCATACAACACTACGAGAATTCTAGCCAAAGATTTTACTCTCGATCTTGCTGAATACAAGGCATACTCACCTCTTTTTCTGTCAACTACTTTCGCTATCTCGTACGGCTTGTCATTTGCAGCCATTTCTTCATTGATTGTTTACACATATCTACACCATGGAAAGCAAATCTGGGCTCAATTCCGTAATAGCACCAAGGAACAGACTCCTGATATTCACATGAAGGTATGTGTGCTTTATTCTTTCATCCCTCCTATAACACAGCGCACATATTAACCCTGTTTACAGATGATGCAAAAATATCCCGAAGCTCCCACTTGGTGGTACATGTCTCTCTTCATCGTAATGGTCGGACTTTCCTTCATCACCATCCTTGCGTTCCCCACCAATCTCACCTGGTGGGCTTTCCTCATTGCCCTGGGAATATCGTTCTTCTTTTCATTGCCCATTGGCATTATTCAGGCAATTACCAATACCCAAATCGGACTGAATGTATTGACGGAGTTTATCTTCGGGTATTTGCAGCCTGGAAAGCCGTTAGCTTTGATGATCTTTAAAACCTATGGATATATTACCATGAGTCAGGCGTTGGGATTCGTGAGCGATCTGAAATTTGGTCACTATATGAAGGTATGCATTTTCCCCTATTCCTTTCGCGTCATTTCGTCCCAGAAAGTCCCTCTCGCCATTTCTTGACTCCCTCGCTTACCTCTTTTGGCCTTAGATTCCACCGAGAACAATGTTCATGGCCCAAGTAGTCGCAACAACCTTCTCCTGCTTCATTCAAGTAGCAGTCCTCAACTACGCTCTGAACAACATCCCCGACATCTGTACTCCGCATCAACCCTCTCATTTCACCTGTCCCGGCGGTCGCGTCTTCTTCTCCGCATCCATAATATGGGGTCTCATTGGCCCCCAACGCATCTTCTCCCCAGGTCAAATCTATTCCGCCCTATTCTGGTTCTTTGGTCTCGGAGCAATCGTTCCCGTAATTTTCTTTCTCCTATCCAAAAAATTTCCCAAATCACCAATCAAGTATCTAATGGCGCCCTTGATCTTCGGCGGCGCAGCAGTAATCCCACCCGCGACTCCTCTCAATTATCTCAGTTGGGGAATTGTAGGTTTCATTTTTCAAAAAGTCATCAGACAGAAATACTTCGGATGGTGGAGTCGTCTTAATTATTTGACGAGTTCGGCGTTGGATCTGGGATTAGCGTTGAGTACGATATTCATTTTTGTAGCCTTTACGGTTAATGGAGTGGAGGCGCCCAAGTGGTGGGGGAATACTATTGTGAGGAGTACGCTGGATGCACAAGATGCGGCGGTGCAGAAAGTGGTGGGTGTGGGCGAACACTTTGGTCCGCAGGTTTGGTGATCTTTGGGGTGTCAGGGGGAGGGGTAATTTTGCAACAGGTTTGGCACTGGGCGTGGAGGAGTTGAAAGAATTTGGTTGTTGGAAACTTGCGGCTACCGGAACATGCACAAGTCTGGATGATTTGAAGCGGTGGCCGGGAGCTAGGTAATCGGAAAGAGGAGGTCGAGGGAAAATGTGTAGTAATGGTTATTCCTTCGCTTCTTGCATATTCTTAATGTAGTACTGTATCTAATGTATCGAGTTTCATTATCCCTTATTCTTGTTTCATCATAAGCGAAGACATAAATGATAGGTCTGCAGTATGTTTTCTGGGCGGCGGTCTTCGATATCTCTTTTGAGACTATGGACTCGAATCGCCAAGTCGAGTTTCCCGAGTAGCTCTGCTTAGTATCCTGCTCTGCATTGTTTTCATGAGAGTATGGGAAGTTGATTCTGCTAATCTGTGGATTTTTTCTTTCCCTTCCCCTGTTATGACTTTCACAATGATGATATTTGAATAAGAATAAAAGTATGTGATGGGAATAGATCTATGTACTAATAAGATACACCTGGATTGATGCAGTATTGCCATAAGTTCGGGCCCCGGCGAAAACAGACGTCACTCTCCAGCCCTTGATATGGAGTCAACCATGAGTTCCAGCTCGTAGTTAAAGGCTGAATATGATTTGAGAGTAATTCTGGCGTTTGCACCCAAAGCAGATTTCGTGTTGAACATCAATAGTCATCAAAGGGTATCATTTCCTATCGTTTGCTCCATTCCCCTTTCGCTTGCACCAGATAGTGGCAGCTGTTCCACGTAATATACAATAAGGTACAAATAAGATTTCTTTTCCGTCTGCCTAACGCCTGAAGATTATCTCCGAAAGAAACATGCCTCGTGAGATTGCCATACCCTCAGCTTTCGATAAAGTCCCTATTACGCACTCATGCAGCAGCAGCAGCAGCGGCGGCGGCGGCTGCGGCTTTCTTCTCCGCATCTCTCCTCTTCCATGCATCCCTGATTCGAGGTGCAGCGGCAATTAAATCCTTCTCCGTCACACGATCCCGAATACTTTCAATAACGCTCTCCACTGTACTCGTATGATTTGCAACCTCCTTATCGTCTCTGAACTTCATGTATCTCCATCTCTTCTTGTCATCCATGTAACATTCTACTATTCGGTCGTTGAGCGGTTCGTTAAGTTCCTTCAACTTCTCCCATTCCTCTGGTTCTAAATGCATAGTTCCGTACCATTCATCCTTTCCATTCCCTGCATTGACGAGTAGGTTGCAGACTGGAATCGCATCGTAATCAACATATGGTTCTGTATTTCCTTCTGCGAAATCCATCGCGTCGGGTTCAACGGTGGGGAAATCGAGCCCGAGTTTAAAATCAATACTATTCTCGTTCTCGGGTTTCCATTTCAATATATTCTGATCTGTTCCATGTTTGTATTCCGAACTTCTGCATGTGAAGATTAAGCCATCGTTTCCATGCGGCAAGTTTGGTAGGGTTTGTCGAAACATCATTTCCATTGCATAGCCAAATTCCATTCGTTTCAACTCCATTAAGAAATGAAAGTAAGGTATCTCTTGAGGGAAATTGCGCAAGAGGTCTTGGTAAGGCGAGAAGATCCTTTCGGAGAAATATGCAAGTCGTTTATCGAGTGTGCGATTCATAAGACTGTTTCCATCCAACACCATACAATCGAAGACGAGGAATTTCGGCTGCATCCCATTCGGTGTCTTATCCATGACCAATTCCCCATCAATCAAAGTCTTTCTGTGAAATCCTTCGATATCGCGAGGAATAGGGAAATGTAGGCTTCCTTTCGGTACATACCAATAATCATTCCTCCTATCGATCAAATAATGGCATTCTTCATGGGCCTCATCATCAGTCAGATAGAGTAAGTAACGAAAACCATCTGATTTCTCGCAGACGTAATAATCTTGTCGCGTCAATTCATCGAGGTGACGTCTGGTGAAACTGACAGGCTGTGCGCCGGGGAAACTGGGATTGGATCGATTGAGTAGTTGCGCGACTTCTCTTCGCATGTGAAATAATATTTCGCCCTGTGCCTGAATACCAGGGGCTTGGATATCGTGGACGGGACCGCTCATTTTGTCGAGTGGCTATGGATATGGATATGGGTATGGGTATTGGTATGGGATTGTGTAAATGCGATATATTGTTTGCGATTGAAGAGTCACAGCTGTTCGAGGCTGGGCTGGGTTGTAGGTAGAGTGGTAGTTCAATTAGATTGTTTGTTGGAATTTTTAGTGGTTTGGTAAGGCTGAAGATCAATCGGCATTTAGGTTAAAGTTTTGACCGATATGCTATTTTTATGGGCTAGAACAAGTCGCTAATGCCTGGGTACTACCATTTTATTGTTCTAGATGAGACAGGTTACATTGGCATCATATCATTATCCGCGAGTCTATCTTGTAGATGCAATTGTTAGTTGACGTGTGGTAGAGTTGTCTGTTCATTCTAATGTATCATCTTTGGAATTCTTTCTATTTGAAATGTTCACAGCTTCAATGAAAAGGGGCATTGAGGTGTCACTTTCAGCTTGTTTGTGACAACAACTTTGATTCTCAAATACTGGCTCTTGAATCCTCATCTCTGCTCGTAAATCACCAATCGATCAAGTATTATTTAAGCAAACTACTACATATCATATTGCCTCGGGGATGGTCAAATATCGCCATATATTGATCCTACTCAGCTGGGGTCTAATTCCATCCTCTCTCCTTGTAGCTTCTATTCCTAAATGAATCGCCAGTGTCAGATGCACCAGATGTGACTGAAAAGGTAGGTATTGTCGTGGAATATTTCATTCCCAGCGTCGTCCACAGGCTTTGGAATCCTCTTTTTGAAGCTTTCACCCTAGGATGAACTGCTTGAATTGGAAGCATCTGATTGGGCTGAAGTCGAGGCATTTCCGTAGCATATGTCGTTTACAGCTTCATCCATCAATTTTCTATCTTCCCATCTGGGAGTTCTTACATGTGATGAAATCTGCATCGAAACCTTCTAGTTTCACTCAATTGAAGATATCGTGGTCGGTCATATCACCGTCAATCGTTCCATTCCTGGCACATTGCATCTGAGTAGCCCCTATCTTCGCTAATCCCTATGTTGTAAGAATTTCGACATCTCCTCTAATTGCTATTAATAGTGAGTGAGGTAGTCTTTGTGTAGCATAGCCGATTCATTGAAATTGAGGATCTTCGCCCGTTAATCATAAAGGGCTGGCTTTTCGTTTTGCGAACATTGATATTGAACTAACCAATGCATCATGGACGGCTCGTACCAGTTTCCTCCCTTCCCCTCACAGCCACACCCGTAACGTAGCATTGATCGGGCTCCCAATAAATACTCCGAAGATATAATTATACATCCCTAGTTGTACTTCCGAGCATTCACTGCGTAACACAGTGGTCTTTCCAAAACTACCATTTCAGTACAACATTACACGATCATATAGATAAAACCCCACCCTATTCTATCAATCTAGACATCCCCTTCCACCTCCTTCATCCTATTCATTCCTCTCCATGCAGTGTGAGTCTGACGAAGAAACCTCGTGATTTTAATTCCCAACACGAGAACCCCGAGAACCCGTACCTGACATCATGAATCGCATCTCGTATTCCTGCAGATCGTACTCTGCGTTGGAGGCTTGGCAAAGAGGATGGCAGCGAACGAGCCAATGAGATGAAAGAATCGTTAGTGATTATTGGAGATAGAGGTGGCTAGGAGATCGACATTGCGGATTATGCTTGTTTTGACTGTTAAATGTACATTTTAGATTTGAACGCTGTTGTGTATGGCCTGTTGAATATGTGAGATGATGTATTAGGGATATGGGACGGGAATGTAAGAATGGGATGGGGTACGGAAAATTTGGTATATAAGAGTAGGGGTTCTGCTGCGTTGTAAATCTCGAAGATCATATACATAAGTGAAATCATTTGAAATTATTAATTACAACATCATCTCATTTGAACAATCAAACCTCATCACTACACCTCACACAATCAAAGCTTCCCAAAAACTCCGTTACAAATACGAAAATGCGTGCCTCCCTCCTTTCTATCTCAACCCTCCTCGCTCTCCCTCTCACAACCTTGGCCGATTTCCATTACGGATTCTCAGATTACACAATCACGACAGCCACAGGAAGATATGCCATGATTTTACCAGCGTCTCAGACGAACTGTACGGAGGCGTATGATTTCTACCCCAAGGGACCATTTGGTTTTGAGGTTCCCACGGGCCAGGTGAAGGGTATGTTTTCCTCCTTTCCACTTCTATTTAGCTTCCCCCATTTCTCTTGTTTCCTCAGTCTCCATGCTTTTCCCCAGAAAACAAATGATAGAAACTGACACACCACCAGTCGCCATCTGCGGTGTAGAAGTCAATCTCAACGTAACTTCAGGCTCTTGGTATACAAGTTCTAGAAATATCCTAGGAGGCAATTGTACAGCCGTTAACACGACGAACCCAACGGCTGGTGTGAGAACCCCAGTTTGCAGTATTGGGTACAACAGTGGCTCTAGCTATACGGATATTTGGAGGTGTCCGGGAGCTGTTTGTAAGACTGAGTTATAGAGAACGAAGTGGGAGTTGGAAGAGAGAATGGGTGGCGGAATAGAGTTATGATGGCGAAAATCGCGGGAAAGATTTCATCCAATATAAATGCTGCAGATGACGGTCGGGCTGATGGTTGAAGTGGTAGATGAAAGCATCAAGGCAGGCATATTATCGTGGATACAAAAAGTTAATGACGTAAAGTAATGTAATAAATAAAGACAATGAAAAATGAATTGATGTCCGGAATCTGGCTGTATGAGGAACAGATTATCAATCTTAAATTCGAGATATCTTATTCTAATCATGTAAAAGTTATTGTGAATCTGTAAATATGTTCGCTAGTTGTGAATGCTGATTCTTGACAGCAAAACTTACCTACTAGTACAACCTAGGAAAGTTTTATTGAAGTCAACTGCTTGCCTATATCGGCAACCTCTTCATCCAGCGCCCTGTCTTCCATCTCAAATATCTCTCTCAAGCTCACGTCATCTAATACACCCTCGCCAAACTGTTCGTACTTCGAGTCATTACTAACTCCTCCCATTTGGAAATCACAGGCAGCGTTCGATTCCTCACAAACAGCGCTGCTTTCTTCCATCAGCTCTTGTACCTCAGAAATCCAAACCTCGACTTCCTTGATAAACGGATTGTCATCTTCAGTGACACTCTTTAATTTTTCTAACAATTTCTCATACAAGAACAATGCATCCTGGAATTGGGACAACTCTTCATAACAATACCCTAGCTTGCCACATGTTTCGTTTAAATTCCCAAAATTGCACCAACCTTGCTGTTGAACGTCAATTGAGAGACTTTTTTTGTACATGACTATTGCTTCCTCGAAACTTCCCCCATTCATTAGGATGGAACCAAGATTGTGATACCTCTCGGGTAGTAAACAGTGATCTACTTGCTGCAGTATATTGTGGACGATTTCGATGGATTCAAATATCATGCCTCTATCAGAAAGGATAGAGCCCAGCTGACGCTGGTAAACGCCATACCAAGAGTGCCTCTTGCCCAATGCTTGTTCAACGTGCTCCATCATACATCTACACAGACTGTAAGCTTCTTCAGTCTTTCTGTCTTTCAAAAGAACCCAGATCAGTCCGTTCATATTTTTAAAGTAACTCTTACTCAGGCTTCGGTCATGTTTATTCAGTTGGTGAATGTTGTATCTATATAGCTTCTCGGCCTCTGAATATAAATCTTCTTTTTTGCCTCCGATCAAGAGACCAAGAAGCTCGAGTGCATCGCTTGTCACTTCCTGATTGCGGTCCAGATCCCGGTTATTTAAGACGTTCCGTATCACTGATCGGATGACTAACTCGGCCTCTGCATACTGACTATTATTGTACAAAACATAAGCTTCGAGGTAGGAGAGTCGGATATAGAAGGGGTGCTCAGAGCTCAGTTGCGATTGTTGAATCGCTTCACACAAGCTTCGATATAGGTATGTCGCTTCCAGAACTTTTCTTTTCGACAAAAGCTGCATGACAATCTCGAAATATACCTCCATTATCTTGTAATTATTGGGACAGCCCTCCTTCAGCCTTGCAGCTAGAAGTTGACGATGTAAACGTAAGCAAGTTTTCCTTTTTTGCTTGTGGAGATGAATCAAATGCTGGAGAACTAAAATAATTGCTGGGTTATGGTCTGGTAAAGTCATCCTAAATGAGCAAAGCTTAAATTTCCACTCTTTAATTTCTTTTTCCCACACGTCAATCAATGGGCTGGATGAAGGTGCAAGCACCACTCCACGCCGATAATGACAGGTATTTTGAGAAGTTGGAAAAAGATCAAGCTCGAACAACGGACTCCATTGGATTTCTTTTCTTGGAATGAGTACAGGTTGCACCACATTATTAGGCATGTAGCCATATTCGGCGCGATTATAGAGGATAGACATCTGCTTAACTGATGTTTCGTGGCACTCTATAACATTGCGAAGCTCGTTTCCGGAGATAAATTGTTTCGTGTCCACGACTTCATCATCAAGATTTAGCGGTGGCATGGAAGCTTCAATCTCCAGTAGTCTAAACAGTCCAGTTAATCCAGGAGATCCAGGGACACCAATAACCCAACTGAAGGGCCATTGTTCCAGATCCATAGCGTCATTCTCCTCGGTAACGTTTGAGATTTTCGATTCTACATGAGCTGAAGCGATTTCACCCACATAATTTGATGTGGGTAGTTGCTCTTCGAGTAAGCAATATGGCCCAACAGATTTTGGCGTGATGTTGGTGTCTTGATAGGAGATATCTGGATGTACTAAACCAAGCATTAGAATGCGTTCGCTGAATGGGTAATTATCTTGAAGAATATCAAACCTCGAGACAATGGGCTTTCGTGTGCATATCTTCTCTTCAGCCTTTGGATCCTTTTGGTATCCGAAACACGTTTGTCTCCAATAACAAACTTCACAATGCCGTTTTTATTGTCATTTTGAAGAAGAAGCTTCCTTTCCGCCTTCCTGAAATTCTTCTTCAAACCCCACTCCTCGGTCTTCCGTGTGAATTGACGTTTTCTATAACCAGAGTATTAATATCTCTATGCTAAACTTCATTCTTTCAAAAGAGGCAGAGAAACCTCCAGATGCGACATCACGTCTTTCCCGTTCAATAAGTAATATCAAAAACCAAGCACTTACGTAGGGTAAAAGTCGAACCTTCTTGCGAGTTCATGAGCAACAGTAGGGTATGTCTGGTTCTCGTCTATATATAATTGCTGTATGATTGGCTTGAATTTCAACCATTCTTCTCTGGAGAGGATTTTGTGGCCTCCGGTAGGCAGTGAGGACTGTGCTTCAATATCCATCAGAATATGATTCTCGATAAATGTCTGATCTGACATAATGTTGATGTGAGGATTTGGTAAGGATGAATGCTCTGGGATGATGGGAAATGAAAAAGTGCTTCGTAGATAATTATTTTATTTTCGGTGATGAGAGACCTGCGACGGAAGAAACACTTTCCGCGACGCCAATTGAAGAGTGATTTTTGCTGGGCTATGAATTACAGAAAATGGAAACAGTCTGATACTTATCAGTCAATTTTGCAGAGCCTAGCCTTGCGATGCATTTCAATGGCTGACCAAAAGTCCCCTTCCATATCAGGTTTCCCAGACCATAGTGTACTGTGTACGTATCAACAAAGTAAGCCAGCTCATGCACGAGCGATTGTACATGGTAATGATAATAAGTCGCTAGGTTGAATGTAACATAGACGATTGGGTAAGAACAAAAGTCCCTCGCGTATTATTAGCCAACCTTAGAAATCGACTTTGTTCATTCTGTAGGGAATGTAGGTAAGGCAGCGGTAAAATCTGACAGCAACATGATCGCCAAATTTCTTGCGATAAAATTTACCAGCAAGCTAGATCAACACCAAAATTTCATTCAGGACAACCTTCCACGTATCAATATTTTCTGGCGCAAATGAGCCACGTCGGAGTTAATCGCGTGTCTAGTTTGATGTATTGTATACTTCTGAGGCATGAAATCGACCCAACTGTAATTTAGTTAACAATCAATTCAGTTAAAAGATCCAATTCCATATCCACCAGATCCTGTCTACACGTACAAACTATTGGACATTTTACTATCGATATAAAATTTCGGAAAGAATGTTACTCTACTTTGAGGATATGCCGTATCGAAATTGCTTTCAAATTATTCTGATAGCTCATTGCTTCAACTGTGTGCGTGGAAGGTATTGAGATCGCCAGCAATCCGAAAGAGACCTCTAACCACTAGATTGGGTGTCTAGGTGGTTGTTGACGGCTTGCGAGGGACAATTAACGATGTCATGAGGTCACACCACAAAATTCCCCCACATGAACACCCTTGTAGGAGGCTGAGGAACTTTGGGATTGGAACTGACCAAAAGTACCCTACAGCTACCAGAGATATCATCTGGATTCAACGGAGTTGCAGCCGTGATATTATCTCGGCTAAGTGCTCACATTTCCCCTGCATGAATATGCCGCAATTGGTGCACAGCAATACAGAAAATTTGTGAAAAGGCAATCTTGACTGTGGCTCGTCGGTAGGATGTTTGGCAAGGCCAAAAGTCCCCAGCAGCATGGGACTTTGTTAAGTGTCTTGCACCACCTTCTTTCTGCCCAATTCCTAGTCAAATTCCATTTAGTTGGGCGAAAACAAAGACCTATGTCATTTGGGTCTGGGTGACAAAAGTCCCCAGCTGTTGACGAAGACTGTGAAAGTTGCCTGTCAACATGGTAGACAAGAGGAAGGCGGAAGCTTTAGTAAGAAGATGAACTCTTATATAAAGAGCGCCAATTTTCCACTCAATCTTCCTGTACGCTTCAAAGTCTCTCTATCTCAAATCAACTCATTTCACCTAAATTTAGAGGAAACCATACTGTTAGTTCATCATCAGAAGCTTCATTGAAAGCTCAAGTCTTTACTTGCTCAACTTTCACAGTTTTTTGATCCAAATAACGCGAGATATCGGTCGTTTAACATAAAAGAGACCAGAGAACGCAGTATCCCGATCAGAAACTCTCAAAGCATATTTCAAGGCCATATCAAAACCACCAAGTTCATTATAGCTCCGTCATAATGGCCAACTTATCATACGATCAATCGGCCGCTCAGGTATGCTCTTCTTGATCAAAGTTAGTTCTTTCACTAATGCATAATCTAGGCAGCTCAGGTCCAATCTTCGGACAGCGCAAATACAGCTGAGTATACAGCCAATGGGCAGTGGACCAACTACTACACCCAAAGTCAATTCACAGAAGTCAACCGTGCTATGCCATCAAGCAACGGTAATGCTCAAAGCCAAACTCAAAAGTCATACACTTCTCACTCGACTACCAATACGGACTCGATGACGCCAATGGATCGCTGGGCTGCCGAAACTCCTCAACAAACTCCTTGGAATGCAGTGGGAAGCGTTACTACCTCATCAAACGATACCCGATCCGGGTACTCACGCAACCATGTTTATCACCAACAGCAGGCTGGTGACGATTGGAGCATCCGTGGAAATAAATCAACCAGGTGAACAATAGTTGAGGATGAGCATGTGAGTGATCGATTTCCAGACTGCTCTGTTTGTCTTGCCCAATGTCTAACTCTCGCAGTCTCATGAATACAGGGGGATGAATGCTTTAGGATCGCAAATAGTCACTAGTTTTCGATGTCATTTTTATCATCATCTCACTTCCAATAATGGTGTCTTTCACCGATCGCGGGGAGTTTTAAAGTTTCTAGGGTGAACAGTTCCGGGGATATCTATAGTCTAATTTGGAAATCAACTCATGTTCTCAATTGCAAATGGTTTCTAGGGGGTTGTGTAGATTAATTCAGCATTTTTCTTTACCGGGAGATGAATTTGAATGGGGTTTTCCGCACGAATGACTTTTTGAGATATCGATACAGAGATAACCTAACCCAATCACCGTGAATAAAACTAACTGTCGTATAACCCCATGTATATATAGAAAGATTCAGCCCACCTTAGGCTGGCCTAGGTCCAAGCTATTTGTTTGCAGTTGATGATGTGACAACAATTCTAAGCTAAGAAATACGCTAGCAAATGACTATCAACCTATGAGCAGGTTCATGGAACTTCTTCTCATCTTATTCCCTTTCTAGTTAGCTGGCTTAATCGTAAGAGTTTGCCCATCATATTTATACCCACGTTCCAGTGCTTCAAACTCTCAAACCCTAATTGTGAATGAGGGGTTACAGTTGACTCATCAAGCGAAGCGAAGTAACGCATCTCTTGTGGATAAATTCCTCTCCGTAATGATATCGACAATATATCAGTGTTCTTTCTAGAAAGCTTGGCATGTTGATTCGGAATCATTTTGCTCAATCTGTCATCGCCAATTTGCTTGCAGGACCTTTGATGTTAATTCAGCTTGAAGATAGTGAATCTTGCAGAAGACCTTGCTTGATGTGATGCCGATACATCTGCAGTTATGAGGAAAGAACTCCGATCTACGGCTAAGAGGAGTAGCTAATCAACTCTATGAATCTGAGGAGATCAAAATTTCAACTGCTAAGATGACATTAAACGGTCGCTTACTTGAAAGTTAAAATATTTGCTACTTTATCATCCGAAAAGTGAAAATATGAAAGGTTTGGTCTCATATTCACCAAAGAAATGTTTTTCCAGAGCATTCTCATTTGCATTTTGTTCAAAAAGTGAATGAAGTGATAGGCTGAGGATTCATCGGTTTTTTAGGACAATGTTCTAAAACCTTCAGCTTTTTATTGGCTCTCTTATGTACTACTATAATGGCTGTTGAGTCTCTGATTATAGTTTGGCCGTACAGCAACCATATTAAAATATCACCTCGAGCTTTGTCTTTGATTTTTCTTGCTTTTCTCCTCGCAACAAAAATACCACAACGACCAGACCTTTATATCTCAAGTTTTTGAATTCAGCCACACAATGTCAAACTCAAATTTTCTTCTTGATCCTTTTCTTTTGCAAGAAGACGAGCGAAACAAGAATATTAGCAACTTCCCACAAACTGCCTCTTCAATCATGCCAGAAACTCCTTTTATCGAGCAGAAAGTTCCCTTTATTAAGCAAGAGCAAGAAGAAGAACGTGTTTACCACCCGGTTTCAACACAACTTGGTAAATATTATTACCTCTCCATCGAAAGGAAAGATTTCACAGATTGACCGCGCAATTTAGGTAACACGCCAGGATTAAAATATGAAGACGATGATAAGTCTGGTTCTTACTCATCTCTTTCTGCCGAGGAATATGATATCAGAAATGACAATTCAGACCATCTTTCATCTTGTATGTTCTTCCTTTCATCTTATTGCCCACGACTTTGACTAATGACTGTTCAACTTTTATTAGATAAACAAGACCACCAGTTTTTGAAAAAACCGCAGGAGTTACCCCTTGCGCAATCTGGTTCCTTCAAGTCACCCGAAGAATACGATCAGTATGTTGGAGATCTAACTTCGCTACAAAGATATCAGCCTGGCCCTCAGATCATCCTCGGCCCTCATCTCCAAAGGCAGGTTTACAAACTGGAGAGTCCGAGTCCCTTGGAATTTGCCCACCATCAACAGGCTTACAACCTGCAAGCTCTGATTCTAATCGACCTTCTGATGATTTTCATTACGATACTGGAGATATATCCCAAGTACAACCCTGCCAATATCGCTTGACTCACGACCAATCTCCTGGCGGTCAAAGTCTTCCTACTCAGCACTACAGCAGCCAGGCCTTCAATAGTCCGCCAATTTCTCAAGCTCCCGAGCCTGGTCCTGATCTTGACGAATACCCAGATTTACAACCAGGAGTTATCATCATGAATCTCCCCACACCAGCTACAACTCAAGAAGTCTCTTACTTGGATTCGTGGATTCCGAGAAACAAAACAGACATCGAAAATTTCTATGCTGCTAGGCCTGGACTGAATCGATCTATTCTTGAAAACTCTTCAAAGCAGGATCAAGTAGATACTGTCATGAGACACATGTTAGCTGAGCATGGGGCTATCATTGATGAGAGACAAAGTATTTATGGCCGATATGATCAACTTGGCGCAGTACTGATCGGTCAATTCCGATTACAGAACCCGGAGCATGCCTGCGAGCTCCAGTGCCAAGGATATCTTGCCTTCCCATCATCTGCTATCACTCAAGCTCTTTCATACCCTTCCAGGGCCCCTAATTCAGGTATTCGCAACTATGATAATCAACCTACCCACAACAATTACGAAGAGATTGGTAGTCCAGACATAGAGGCAGTAAAGAAATGGGGCGGGATCAGAAAGCAAACCAATAACAAAGGTGTCTACCACGAAGTCTTGCATCGCAGACGTACAACTATCGGTGCCAAATGCCACCCTGAAGCTAAACGAATGATGGCTTTACCCTATTCGACAGGGGAAAATCTGACCGATCGAGATATCCTTCAATTAGCAAGATTGAGTCCACTCGACAGGCATTTACGTGCTTCAAAATTCTTCAACGAGCGAGGAGAGTTCTACACTCGTCATATACGCTTCACGGAGATGTCGGATGCGCGTCTTAGACGCGAGGGCTTGTTGCGTTCGTGGATTCCGAGAAAGGCAGGGGATCGTCCCCATAATAGCATAGAGCGTGCTGAGCGGGCAATGCAGTTGGGGTTGACGGGTGATGATAAGTTGTTTGCTGATGCAGCTGCTGAGAGACTTCGTCGAGCCAAGCCAGAGCAAAAGATGATAAAACCAAAGCCAGTATAATCAGGAAAGATAAATGACACTCTTATACTATCTATTCAAGGTCCCAACTACCGAAGCCTACTCGGGACACTGATGATGGTGATGGAATGGCATGACGGGATTTTATGTGGATTATTTTTCGTTGTCACTGCAGCATTTTGAGCGTTGGTTGTTGGATTCCCATTTTTGTGGTTTTCCTTCGCCTTTGGGTACCTAGGTACGAGTAGATAGCTTTTTGACTTATATCGTAAAACTTATCTTATTGTTCCATGATCACCTTGACATATGTCTATGCTTGTATTCACATGAGGTTAAACACCCGTTCTCCTATACTTGAATGATTCGCATCATCTTTCCTGACATCAAGTACTCCAATCCGTTCCCATGCATCAACAATTGAGTTGAATCTAACCACAAGCGTGCACAAGAACTCTGCTTCTTCATTTAACTCATAATTTCTCTCTGTCATTGAACCTAGAATCAAACAGCAAACTTTCCAGCTCTGCTCCTGAGAAAGTCCCCCCGGATGCAAGGGGATATCCAAATTCATCTCATATATAGATATCAAAATCATATCCTCAATACCCGCGTCAAACAAAAGCATCGTGTTCTCCTCCTTTTCTGATAGAAAGACTGTTGCGAAGATATATTTGGCATTAACGCAAATTATCTTTGTTTCTAGGAAGGTATCGAATGATGAAGTGCCTAGAGACATTGTGCGTAGTGAAGCGGGTTTTGCAGGATAGAATTGTGGGTTTTTGGAGAATGATGCATCGTGGGCTGCTGGAAAGATTATTCCAATCCCCTCTGTCATCACCATACTAGCCCATGACCACGTCGGGGCAACTTCTCTATTCTGCCGCTTAGGTGGCAAATTAAGAGGACTTGCACTGGTATGTACGGTTTCATACCTCGTAACGTCCCACAGTAAGCCTCTCGCAAGATCTTCAGCCCAAAGTCCTCGAAGATATGTAGACATCAATCTAGCGTGGAAGACCTTGGCAATACCTAGCAATGCACTCAATCGATCAGTTTCGTGACTCAATCTCAGCCTAGAGAATTCCTCCACGGCACGAAGCCAACTATCATAGGAAATATCTTGCACGTCGCGAAGAGGGTTAGATGCGATAGAATCGAGTCCAGTACATTCACATCTTAGTTCTTTACGGCATTCCATGACTAGCTCTGACGAGCAAAAATGCAAGGTTCTTGGTGCTAAATATCGTTCTTGGAAAATCCAGGCTCTTGACAACAATGGTGCCTCCTGCTTCTCTTTGCCCCATGAGCTAGTGGTCTCGTTTCTCAATATAGTCGGAGTGGAATAAAATTGATGGTGTCTATTGAGCGAATGGCGGACAAATATGCTCTTATCCTCTGACTCAGGCTTCAGAAGACCTTTCGTGAACAAGGGAATAGATCGATAAAGTGGGTTCCTAGGTGCCAGGCACCCTTTAGAACTATCAGCAGCACCAGTAGCCGCGATGTTTACATAACAATTGGAGTATATTGAAGCCATAAGAATCGATTCATGCTTCCAATCATCCAGAGAATCCTGGACAATGCAAAGAGAGTCAATCCATATGAATCTCAATCCTAAAGCTCGTACAACGGATATTGCATCCTGAAAGGTAGCTGGGAGATCAGCTTTTCTAATTCCACTATAGAAAGATTTTATAGTAGATGATGTGGTTTGAATGATACGATTAGAGCCCCAGCAATGTGATAACGTGGCGTAGGAAGGTCGATTGGCGCTGCTTGGGAGATCCCTAGTTTCTACCAAATATATGTCATCCTCACTACCAGATATATCCAGAAGTCTCGATGGCAATTGACTTGTTGTAGCTATATCGCAAGATGAGTGATTCTTACGGCAGTTGCTAATCCAAGAATTAATGAGTGTGATATGCGTCTTGGTTGAAATCAATGTAGGAAGGTTTCTGGCGATCCCAAGTACGCCAAAATTGCCAGAATCGCTAATTATGGGCCTTAAACAAATTCCTCCGACCTCATCATCCTTATCCGCCACAAAGAATTGAAGCCTTGACAACACTTCTTCTCCAACACCATGTTTATCGCGAATCAATTCAATCTCAAGAGGGGCAGACTTTTGTACGATAATCCGGCCGCGCTTGCCAATCAGGCTGCAATGACTCTCACGATGAAGCGACGCAGCGTCGCGCCGTATAGCTTGCGCACCTCCTTTTATCAAGAAGCAAAATGAACAAGCACGGCTTGATAACATCAATTCCCGGATGTTGAATGGAAGAGTGTACTCGATTTTATCATTACCTACCACGTCCACTCGCCATCGAGCGGTTTGGCACATGGGATTTATATTAAGGCAAACACGGCAGGGAAGGCTGGGGGCCATGATACTGACCGAACGAGGCTTTGCATAGGGACCCGTCTACTTATGATGAGAGCCGCCCCTAAATGATTCTAATACCGAAATAAATATCATTCCTTTTTGAAAGAGGAAAGTCCATATTAAATTCGGGGATAGATCGTTCTTATATGTACAAACGCGCTATCCAGAGCGTACAAGATTAGAAGGGTGGTCAGACTCGGGCATCAAGACATTATGTATGAAGAATGTGGGGTTCACCAATTTTATAAGCCTAAATGCTAGGCTAGCCTCATCACTTCAACCTCATATAATGAGTACATATAATCATCGCCGAAACACTTCAAATGGTAAAATAGGAAGCTACCTCCTACTCTTACTTTGAATACAGCGACCGGTAAAGTCAAACCAGAGTTACACATGAAATGGAGGTTGTGGCCAAATATACATCAATCTATCCCATAACTCTCGCTTCTCAACCGAGCAGGACGTCAAATGGACAACTCCAAGATCACACCCTGTTTTCGAACTAGGAAAGCACCTCTCAAGCCTAATGACTTCGGGCCAAACAAAGAATTTCAATATAGCTGAACACTGTTCGACTTGACTATAGTATCTATACCCGTGGTCCAACATCAACACACACCATCTACGCTAGACTCACCAAGCTCAGAAAATTGGTCTGCTCCATCTTCGTTGTTGATTTCGTCAAGCTATATGCTCAATTTCCATTGTCATTTGTCGGTTCTATTATCGTCTCGAAGCATGCCTAATTCTGTTAGCCAGGCTTAAGTGCTCGGATCCTCTCATGCTTTCCTTTGCGCTTTTTTCACTTCGCATTCCGGACAACTTCGAATACGCCTATCTTCATGTACAGGTTGTTGACTACAGCTTCCGGGCAGACCAAGCCTGCACGTAACTTGTTGTTTCACATGACTGCACGCCCAAAGAGTTCTCTGGATCACACACATCACTCTATCGCTGTGGTTTTTTTACTGCTTTAGCCTACGACTTTCCAAGCTAGATCCTGAGAGTTGGGGTCTCAATTCGATAAATTTTGATCCGGAAGAGGTATACCGAGTTCGTGACCTTTCAATGATCGGTGTACAGCACTCTGTTGAACGAGTTTGATAGACAGATCAAACTGGAAATGCGGACATATGCTGCTTTCGTACCGCACACTTTGTTGTTGAGGGCTCTCAGATTTCTATAATCACTTGAGAATTCGTCGATAGCGATGTCTTTGTTTGATCATCAAATGCAACATCTTTGAGGTGGTATTGAATAGGAAAGAATATAAGAACAGTAACGACGGCGGTGATGGTGATGGTGATGGCGATGGTGATGGCGATGGTGATGGCGATGGTGATGGCGATGGTGGTTGAAGTGGAGAAGAGGAGGACCGCCCATCCACGCAACCGCCCGTAATTCCCATCTCTATATTCTTTTGATTTTCTGAGACTCATGATGGAGGAAATGGTATGGGAACCTCCCCAAAATTTGTATTCACCATTTTAAGTTTATCAAATGTACCCTTCATGTATACTTGCATCATCACCGTCCCCTTCACTCGCTTAGCTTCTGGTACCGTCTCCATCTCCATCTCCATCTCTATCTCCATCAACAATCTTCTTATGCGAGATGAGAATGGCCAACACATACCTCTAGTACAATTCACGTCGAAACCTTCTTGCGTTTCTTTACTGCATCTTTCACCTCTTCTACATATCACAGTATATTCTTGGTTAGGTGTACTATTAGCATCTACAAAATTTTGATGGAGCCATAGCGACGTCATCTACGATGAATAGAACTGCATATTTCTACTATTTGCAGTATTATTCTTATACAAAAACAACACCATTTGTCTCTAAAGCATGTCTTTTAGAACTGTTGAAGAAGCTGTAGCCGCTTATGAGAGCGCACCGCCACAACAGGGTTGCCGAGATCCTGGTTCGAACCTCGCGCGACCACCGATATGTGGTGATCAAGTATCGCATTCCTTTGACAATGATCTGAATAAGGCAAATCACTTATCATACAATAATTTTGACGACAATAACCTCGATGATTTCATCCTCTTTCCCAATGGCGAACTCACAAGTTACGATCTCGAGTTCGATGATGATTTGTTTGCATATCAAGATGGGGTAGAGCAACTTGCATCCATATCCACAGCGGGGTCCTCCGATAACCAAAGTCCCTTGCAATGTCAGATTACACCTCAAAGATTGGGTAGTGAAGTGAGAGACCGCTCTTACGATTTTCCTGGCCAAGTGGAATATACTCCATCTGAAATGCCAGAACCGGTCCAGACGTCGATGAATTCCCAACATGTACAAACATTATCGAAAGCTGGAACAATCTCTGGATCAGATCTCGAAAATCATGACCTTGAAATACATGTGAGTATATGTTCTGGTTTATCACATTGTGAACCATTCTTTGTTGGGGTAAATTACGTCAATATCTATCCTTCAAATCTAAGGCTCTTGTAATTTGCAAGAACCTTTTTTACATTCGTTTCTTAATTTGATCTTGCGCTTTTTTCTATCTACACAATAGAAGACCTCCGGACTAATGATGTTTCTTGCGATAGGAGAGCAACTTGGAGGGACCCACAAAGGTCCACAGACAGATACTTCCACTTCGACGATCGACTAGGAACAAGGGAAGTTGTTCAACGGGAGGGACTGGGAACATAGTTTCCCCTCATCAAACAACTAATGATCTCGAATCAATGGTTCAATGTTACAGTCAACGCCTAGCTGATTATCCCGCGAGTCGCAGTTCCTCAATTTCTGCAGGTGTCGAATTTACCAGTAAGAATTTCAGAAGTAAACTATTCGACAGAGTATGCGAGACAACATCAGAGTTTGAGGATGAGCCCCTGAATCGATCGTTCGTCGCCTCAGAAATCAGAAAATCTATACAGGATATCTATCGCGATTTTGGCTTCAAAGGGGAGACTACGAAAACGGAAAGCTTGGTTGGAGAATCTATACTTGAGATCATTCGAGACAAAGATATACCTTGGAAGGATATGAAGCCTATGAAAATTGCGGAATCAGTCTATAAAATTTACTTCGAAGCAGGAAACGATCAGCCTATACCGCAGAATATTTCTTCCAGAAGACACAACACAAGAGCCGCATTCTCTGATTCGACACCACGTACAAACAGAAACCCATCGGTATTTTCACGTTCATCTAAGCGTCCTAGCGATTATGAAGGTTCCACGAGTATCGCTTCCTCTTCCAGTAAGCGACCCAAAGTCTCCTCGGACGAATACAATTGTTACTACGACGATTGTAACGCAAGCGTGGAGTTAAAAGGGATTGGACCCCACAACAAAATCCATAATCCTTATGAGTTTTTTGCTTGCATTGTGCCTGGTTGCTTGAAAATATTCCCGAGAAAGGAAACTATGAAAAGTCACCTAAAGACCAAATCTCATAAAGGCTATCTCAAGGGTCTCTCAAAAACTGAAATGAACAATATATCAGAAAAGATCAGGGAGAATACTTTTATAATCACAGATCGAACCCACGACCACTGCGGTTTCTGTGACATAGATCTTCTTCGAGGTTCTTGGGAGGATTGTCGGAGAAGCCACGCCCACATTATGAGTCATCAGAAATCATTTCCCCTCCTGCCCTTCCGGCACTCATGCTCGGACAAAGATAAGTGTGGAACGAAAGATCATTGGAAGACTAGCACCTGCATCCAACCAAAGAATCGAAAGCGGGTTCCGTATAGCGACTATGATGACTCTGATTGCGAAGTACGATCAGAGATTGATGAGGACAACCTTGATTGTTCAAACAACGGGAATAGCACGGAGCCACAAGAGAGACCTGTTATGAATCTTTATGCCCAAGGGCCTCGTGCTCAAGACTATCGTGGGAGCAATGATAGCTTCAGTGGTGGTAGTTATCCAAGAAATCGGAGCCCATCTGAATATAGAAGTCCATACCAAAACAAGCAGTCTTCAAGGCTTCGTCCTATGCTTGATACATTGGCCTCTCCTTCAGATACAGAATTGGATATCGCAATGTCTAGATTTCGCGCCGAGGATCCAGATTCCGAGCACCGTAACAACTACACCATTCGGGATCCCTCACACGAAACTTTGCGGCTTGGTATGTTGAAGTCTTCAGTAGACTCATATATAACAATCGCGGAACAAGAAGACGACGATACGACAACCCAACCATCGATGACATGACTCTGATTATAAAATATTCTATGGAAATGACACTCGAGGGACGCCTTTCTTCCTTCACTTTTTTCTATCTGTTATTTTCAGCATGGCGTTCTGGGTTATACTTGAATTCTCACGACACTTTCTTTGGTTCATTTATGGAGATCGAAGAGAATTACATATTCCAGATATGAGTAACGACTGATGAGATTTGGGGAGGTCCTCGGTCGCCTAAATTAGGCCTCAGTCCGGCTCACGATACCAATCAATCCGACATAGTACCAACAGTTTGAGATATATAAGAAATAATTTATTTAACGTGGCTTATCAGCATGTGGAGCATTTAATTTATATAGAAGATGAGTTCGCATGTCTCCGTATACTTTTCTTTTGTACTTTCTTTTTTTCTTTTTTTCTTTTTTTCTTTTTTTTTTTGAAATGAAATGTAAAGTTAGAATTTTTCTTATATAAATGAGATATATAGTATTTAACTTTATAAAATTATAATAATCTAATGACTTCTTTTGAAAATTCGAATTAATATAACAATTATTATAATCCTAATTCTTTTGTGTAATGATGGTTTAATCAAAACGGTTCGTTGACGATGAAAGATATCGTCTTTTTCCTCTTATTAGGAAGGAATAAAGCTAGTTACTTATCCCTTTGGACTAGGTTGATCTAGATGGCCTTGGATCGATGAAGCCGTCACAAACCAGCGATCTCGGTTTCTGAGGTCGATCTAGGTTTAAAGAAAATCGCTGTAAGGATCCGGTACTATGGCGAGTTGATTTTTCCTATAGATCTATTAGACAAAATTCCCTTTCGGTCCGTCGTACAAGAGGCTATCTGCAAGGCCAGCATATTCCATTCCCGTACCCCAGCCCCGTGCGTGAGATGGCTCAAAATCGCCAGCTCAGCTCCTTGAAAGTAAAGTGTCTTATTGAATTTTGGAGCAATACGGTATGGAGGAGAGAACTCAACCACAATGTTCTTCACAATACCAAGCATATCTGAATCCAATGCTTCTTTTACCTTGCGCAATAGAGCGCGACGACACAACTTAGAAGTAAGAGCTTGGCCAGCGCCTATCTAGGTTACTAATGAGCTCGTATTTTGATGAAGAAGGAACACGTCCATTCTGTGCCAGGGTCTCTTGAACTGCATATCGTCTGGTTCGTCGGAGACACATCATGAAGCAACATAAGTCTCAAGGTAGCTCAAACTACGACCTCGAAAGTCAGGAAACCAGGCAATGCAATTGCTCATGTAGTTCAGGAGCTAAACAAAATCGAAAACTGGAAATCAGCGTGGCCAGTGTAAATTTCATGAACGAACGAGCCGTAGCCCGTTTAATTATCCGTCTGTAGAACGTTGTATTAGAATACGAAAGCGGCTTGAAGATAAAAAGTATCAGCAAACAAGAGGTGAAAAGACAAGTCACATCGAGACGCTGACCCGGACTGCACTATCTCAGGTATGGACGGTGATTTTGAGGTCGAAGAGCTGAAACAGCGTCTCGACTGTATTCAAGGACTGCGGCTGGAGATAGACATTGGCGAGCGTGGGGCAGGGGGTTAGCAACTGAATACAAAAAGAACAGTCTAAAATGAATATGATGGTGGTGGCTTTGGCCTAACATGGATGAATCTGTAGAAAGCCGCCATCCTCGTCAACAAAACGTCAAGTCACCTCATCACATATCGATCTGCCGTGAGAAGTGGATTTAGGTACTTCTCATTGCACCACTTATCCTTGCGATGCTTTCATACGATGAAGAATCAAGAGGAAACGCTTTCAGTTTGTGAGATGTTCTGCAGTACCAGTAGTGCAACGCCATTTTCAACAGCTGTAGGCCTCGATCAAGTTTGGATGTGACTTCCCTAAAATCCTATTCTCTCAATGTGACAACGGATTATGGTAGCAGTGAATATATCTTCCTCTAACCAACGCGTAAACTACTCCTTGTTCACACCACAGAGCCAGCAATAAAAGATCAGGAGCTCTCCCTGATCGCCCTACATGTTTGTTCAGAGCTGGGCTTTAACCTACAATGTAGCGACCGATATAAAAAAAAATCAGTTCGATGATGATGAAAGGAAGAATGGCTGATTGCTTGAGTAATCATGGATCCGTTGACATACGAGGTTTTGGTGTAACTCGACGAATTCTCCTGAAAGTCCGCGAGGATATGTGCGTTTTGTTGTGTTCCCACTGTTCTCATTGGTTGTAACATCCTTTCCACGTCGTCGGTTTTGTTGGTAGAGAATATTAAATACAACTTTGGGGTAGAATTCGGAAATGCAATGACTGTGATGTGGAGCATTACTCTGAAAGCAATTACGTAAACTAGCGATCGTGAAAGCTTGTATACAAACCCATACGAGGTCTCGTGGCAAATGCCTCGAGCGCGGAGGGACAACTTTTTCCACAAAATAAGTCTCCAATGCAGTCCCTGAGAACAGCAAAAAGCCGCTAGATTCACCAAAGAAGAATACCAACAGCGTCTCCTGTCACGCCTGGCCCTGCAGACGAGAAAGAGCCATGTGAATTATCATCTTTGGGGAGACAAGTTTGAACTGGTCGATTTGTGGAAGCAAAAATATGTCACACTGCGGATACATCTGCATTGGATGTAAGTGGCATTGTCAATGAGGGGTTGACGTGTAGAAGAGACAACCAAAGTATTCCCGGGTACGAAGATGTGGTGTCTCATTGAAAAGGCTTTTATGATGTACTTGGCAGATAAAGCGGAGGCTAATAAGGCAGTTGGTGGAGTGAGAATCCTCTGAGTAAGCGGGTAGAATTCAGAAAGCTCAATGTTCGTTTTGCGGGGCTGCAGAAGCCGATGACCCGATCGTTGGCTGTGGAGATCTGCCCCTATAGAACGCCCCGCCTATTTGTTTTCATTCCGAGGCACCAAGCGTGCATATTGTGGATAATCGTGGCTGAGTTAAGGGCCGTAAAAATTTAAAGTTTATCTGCCGTTTACGTTGTTGTGTTCTGGAATATGACTGCCAAAATTTAAAGCTTAAATTTAACGTTCTCAATAGAATGGTCACATACTCCACATTTTGACATGCAGAAAATTTCCACCCTGAGCCACTTTGAGGTCCTCGGAAGGCCACTGGCAAGCCTACAAATACGAGGCCGGAGAGACACACGAGACACAGCAGGAGAAGTGTACGTCGTATAGAGGTACAACTAAGCGGTCTACGTTAGGATCGAATTAGAACATCGATCAAGATGATAGTACTACAGTGCTAAGCGACTACTGTTTGGCCAATCCACTTTTTATATCAAAACTCGTCATTTTCATATGTTTATGTTTTTAAAACTAATGATTCGATACCAATTGTTATAGGAATTGGATCACTGTACATCTCGTATAGCACTCAATGCAGGGTCATCATACTATGTTAATATTATATTGACTGAGTGACAACATTGGATATCCGACTTATAGTGAGCCAAGAACATGGTTGTTAAGAAGTTAATGGATCAGACCCAGTTGTGTCTCCACGAAAATAAATGGATATTATAGGGGTTCATCGTATATATAGAGAAGTCCTGGAATTCAACATCATTCAAATCATCACTCAACTCACTCATCATTTCACTACACACATATTCAACTGTTCCATCAGTCCAACAGCTTCCAAACGTCAAAATGTTCTCCAAGACTATCATCGCAACTCTCCTCGCCAGCACTGTCGCTGCTAGCCCTATCGTCGCTAGAACAGCCGATACTACCTACACGCTCCGTACCTTCCCAACTGGAGCTGGGTCGATCTTCCGAGGCTTGGAGATCACTGCAGACAGCGGATATCTTTGGGTTGGAAAACCTACACCAGGTAAGCATAAACATGTTTCTATGTCCATGATTTGAAACAAGCTAACAGGTATACAGCCATTCAATTCTCTTTCGATAACGGACATGTAAACATCCAAGGAGGAGAAGAATTGTATCTCTCCAACAATTCAGTCGCATATGCTGCTCCAGACGCCAGCCTTTCATATAATGCAGGTTGGGCGTTCGAAGCCCCTTATAGTGGTCCAAACATCTCTGTTGGACTCTTGACATACCCTGGCAACGACTTCTGGGCTTGCTCAACCTCCGAGGCTGATGTTTATTCCATCGCTGTTTTCCCAAGCGATGCCCGCACTTACCCTGTTGGATGCGAGAAGATCCAATTGATTGCTCAGTAAATGGATGCCAGTTGGGGGTACCTTCAAGTTGTTAGGGCCAATCTATGATCAGATTTGTAATATTTAATAATGTTTCAGGGGGAGGGGAGGAGGGTGTTAATACAGCACTGGCAGTCATTTGAAGAATTAGACCTATTCCAGCTCAAGTTAATTACTAAACGATTTATCGTGCCAAACACTGCTTCCAAACATGTGATAAGATTCAAGACTTTAGTCAACAAGCAGAGATCCAGTTCCTGACTTCTCCAAGTTCACAACTCCAAGCTCCTAAATCTCGGCTCTTAACAGCACCTGGCCCCTTTAAGCTTCTAGTAATAAGCATGTTCGTAACATCGGCAGTCATGTTTTCTTTGCCTAATAGGCCATTATTTCACCATCCCCTACGATCGTGTGAACAAGATTGTGGCTGGCGTTCTCGGGAATACTTGCTCCCTTGCGTACTTAATGACTATACACTTCGGAACGAATTTCTAAATATCATAGTATTGAATATCTCATCTCTTTATGAAATGTGAAATATGTGATTCATTTTGCAAGGAGTAGGCGTAAGGCGTTATAGTAAGAAGCCGAGGTGTTCGATGGTTTTGATTGAGAAATGACATAAATCATGGTGTTAGATGAAGGCTCTAGATAATTTGACCTTACATCACGACAACAGAATTTGATCGATGAATAATCGACTGACGATGGCATTCACATCCGAGAACATCGACCATTCTTTACCTACTATCACCATTCTACAAGCAATTCAGACCACTTGATTGAGTATTATTTTCCATAGTACACTGACATGAATGTTTTTTTTTTGCTCTTAACAAGGCTCGTCCGTATGATTCAGCTCGAATGAATGTTACATTGACTGCCGAAAATCATGTGATAAGGTTGTGATAATGATCCTCATCGCCATAAGAAATTTTGGTAAACTATAAGACCTTCCAATCATTGTCTTGAAAAGTAACGACTTGGTGATGATCGATGTCAAAGTATGATATAAGGTATTCCTCGAGGTACCCGTCAGAGCTCGGTTCCTCCATCAGCGAAACAAGTTGTCAGAATTGAGTACCTTAAAAAAGTCTTTATAGTCCAATTGTCCTCTTAGGAAACAGATGTCATTTATTTCAATATATGATCCGAGGTAAATAGTAGCTGAACTATCTATTCCTCTTTTGTCTTTTGTCATTTGCTAAACCATTTGTAGTTGATTTATGATCCTAACCAATCGATAGAAATGAAGTATAAGGTTACTCGATTCCGGCAACTTATTTCGCTCTCAAGAGCTTGTACCACTAGTGGACGTACGGACTGATGGGAGCTGCAAAAATGGACTTGCTATTAAAAGATCTATGAAGTTGGTGGAAAAGTCTTAGTATTATAAGAGCTTGAGTCTTAGAAAATCCACATGTAAGCTGATCCCAACACAGCATAGCGTGATATGAGGTATGAGCCTCCTATTCCATACACCCAATGGTATGCCGGAGGCGAGACTTCTGGAGGCAAGACTCGCTGTGATATCACGTGATACTCTAATTGGTCCACGACGGTGTCGCATTTCGACGGACCTCACTTACTTCTCAATCCTCAATAAACTTGTTAAAGCTGTTGAATCGTTGCTTCAATCATCAATAACTACGGTCTCGTCAATTCTTGCATCTTCGAACTTTCTCAGTTTTGAGATGTCGTTGCCAGCTTTCGAAAGAGCTATCGATGTGAGCGATTTGGGGACCTCGGTACCAAGCACGTGTGGAATGAACCAAAACACGGCGGAAAATGTTGTGTCTCGTAACGGTAAGTGGAATAAAGCAACGGAACCTGAGTGGGGGTCGCTGGTATTTACCTGGGGCATGGTAGGTACACCGAACACTTGTCCGGAGCCTACCCAATTTCTTAGGTATCCGAATTGAAATCACACCGAATCAACTACACCATTTCTCGCATTGCTCTATTTACAACCATGATAACCATATGAACGGTTGCCCTCGCCTTGAACAATCAAGTAGCTCTCAAAATTCAGAAATATCGGAAAGTAACGATCTTGCGAATGTCACATCGTTGTCCCCTCATCCCTCTCACAATAATGTGAACTCAACGTCGCTTCTAGGGTCTGAGTATCTAGAGGTGGAACCCCTTTCAACACCTGAGCATGTTAGCTCGTTCATATCTACAGAATTTCCATCGCTTCAGCACACCACCTTATCAACTATCTCTCCAGACAATTTTCAATCGGATACTTTTCAACATCACACCACAAGAGATTTTCAATATGCAAATTTTGTGAGTTTATGTTCATGATATTTCTTCTTTGAATTACTCGATGGATGAACTCAATCTCGGGAAATACCAGTAGGTTAAAATTTGGAACTACACAAAGGGGTACCGAACTAGACTAGCTATTAGGTCATGATTCAAGGTTCCAGAGCTAAGTCACAGCTCTGCTATTGACTCGTCCTTCTTCATTGAATTCTGAATGCCCCATACCTCCATACACTCAGAAATTCCCGGCACTAATAACAACAATCTCTTACAGAATGCCTTGCCCAACTACCCATCATTCTCGGCTAGCCAAGAAGATCCCCATCGTCCGAACTTCTCGACTGTTTCCCAAAACAATTATGCTGCCATGTTATGTGTACGCTCAAATCACGAGATTGCAGATGAATTATTTACTTTGATACGAACAAAATTGATAGAGGGGGAGAATGTCTCTATGGAATACAGACCTTCGCTTGTGAAAGATTCTATTCAATTCTTCTATCGCAGATACGCGTTTGGCCCATTAGAAACTTTAGAATTCGGTCTTTCTATTCGCAAGTCAATTCGGGATATTCTTCTCAATATTCGGATTGAGGATAGGGAGGAGAAGAGCTCCTGTATACTAGAGGTAGTTGATGAAGCTTATTATGAAGAAGGATGGCGTCTTCACAGCCCTGTGAAGAGTGGTCTTTCGAATAATGATTGCAATTTAGGTCATGATGCACATATTCCCTCCGAAACCCAATCAACGACATTTTCTCAATCATTTTCTGATCCTTCTCCTTCTTCGAGCCAACCTTTCATTATCACATTACCTTCAAGCTCTCGCTCAAAAAAACGTCCAACAAAGGATCACCCCTCCACCGAAACACCAAGCCCTCAATCCAAAAGACAACGCCCCACTTCCTCCAAACCCTACAAATGCTACTGCAACAAACGATTCACCTCTCTGAAAGCTCTCCGCAAACATTCCAACACACACAATCCCTGTCAATTCATCGCCTGTCCTGAACTCTCCTGCGCTCACCTATCTCTCCGAATAGACAGTATAGAAGATCATCTCAAAATACACCACGTTGACATCTCCCATCTTTCACCCTCTGAACGTCATCAAAAACGCGAGGAGCTCAAACAAAATACCTTTCTAATACTAGATTGTACGCACGATCGATGCGTCGTCTCAGGTTGCGATCGAATATTTCCGAGAAATGAGCTGGATGGCTGCAAACGGAGTTTGGCTCATATTCTAAATCATTATCGAGATAAGAATAACCTGCCGAGTTCTTTTAGACATGTGTGCTCGGATGATGTGTCGTGTGGTGGTAAGGAGGCTTGGAGAAATAGTGTATATGTTACCGGAGAACGGATTTAGAGGCTGAAACGGCATGGTATTGAAGATATAGATGCGGAGCCATGATAGAAAGCGGGAGAATGAGAAGGGCACTGCTCCTCATCTCTCCTCAATTATCACTCGGAACATATAGATTTCAAAGCGAGGAAGAACATTACAGAGATTTAGACAATATTTGACATTCATTACATACAATCCTGTCATGAAATACTTCATTTATAACCTGCTCGATATGTACATACAGTCATCTCAATCAATGATCAATTTCTCAACGGTACCAAATATCACATTCACATCACTCTCGACTACTGTCGTCCTCGGCTCAAGGTCTCAGGATGCTCTCAAGACTTCCCGCTGCAATCACTCCTTCCCCCCTTCGCAGGCCGCTTGTCTGGAAGGTGGTACTGTATCAGATTCACTCACACTTTCCTCACTATTGCTATTGGAAAGCAAAAATGCTTCGAATATTGAATTGCTAGAACTCAACGGAGACTCTTCAGAGGAGTCCGGGATTACCTTGATAAAGGATCCCTTGCGATGAATAGCATTTGCTGGCAAGCTCATTTGCCTCTACACTCTAGCAACAGGTCTGAGTACAAGATATTGAGGTATCAAAACTTAGCTCAAGTATAGACCACAGAGACACAAAACCTCGTGCATAAAAGACAACAGCCCATAATTGAAGTAACTTAAGATGAGGTTCTCAATCCACTCACATACATATATTTATACATATAGCTATACATATATATACATACGTAGATACACACAGCTAAACAATCCTTTTACAAAACAATCTCCAGAAATCACCAAGTCCTCCCTCCACCAATAGCACACGACACATAACAAATAGCAACAAACACACCATCTTTCCAGCCAAGCAAACCAACAACACATCATCTTCCACATCGCACTCAAACATCCAGTCCAGTACGCCTCCGCTCTCAACACATAAATATATCGCGAGTAAAGTCCACCATCTCGTCATGTGTACCCGTACCAACTTGATCATTCCACATTTGCCCGCCGCCGATGTGTCCACCTCCACACTCCAACACCAGACTTTTTGTAGAATATGACGGAACGGAGAAGTTGCAGCGTAGACACTCATCTCACGTTTCACGGGTTGAATTGTAACACTACCACCAACTTTACCGAAGGTGGGTGGGAAGTAATATAGATACAAATACAACTTTTTCGCACTTGCATGCGGTAAATCTAACATGGCCATGAATGAAATCACCTTACTCCTTACAACCACAAAATCAATTGTTCAAACTCAAAGCCATAAAATAGAAAGAGTGAAATAACGCTTTTGTTCTATTCTTAACGTATTGCCGTGGTCTAGTCTAGTCGAGTTTAATCTAAACCATCTATCCAGTCTAGTCCATATCGCTCTATGTACACCAGAAGATGCAATCAACCAGCTAATCTATCTCTAAAAAGAAGGATATCTCTCCCCGGGATCCCAAGATCTAATTTGAACCTATATATCTTGGGTCTGGTATCGTGTTGTGACCCAAGTATCTTCTCAACTCGCAAGCGAAAACTCCCCAACTCCATCCACCAATGCACGTGGTCAATTATATCCACAACTCTTCTTGTCAAACATCTCATTTCCCATTCCTGATTCACTCTCCCAAAACTTCAGCCAAAAGAGGTAATCCAGCCTTTGCTCTCTCTTGAACACTTTGACTCAATCTTCTTCCCGCATTCATGTTTCTACTGGTGCTCATTGCTGTAGCCATGGAACCAACTGGTACGACCTTGGAGACTGTTGGCTTATCTGACTTAGCAATAGAAGCTTGGCCATTAGTGAGATCCTTAGCATGAACTTCTCCCTCTCTGTTATACAAGTTTCTGTACATGAAGACACCACTTCCTTCCATACCCTCGGATTCTTCGACGAATTTACATGTACGTTGGTTTCTCCAGAAAGCGGTCCAGAAAGGAGTCTTAACATCGGCTTTGTAATGTTGACCCATGACTTTCTTGATGTGTTGGCTTGCTTCTCCGGCGTGGTAGAATGGGATTGTGGAGACCAAGTGATGGCAAACGTGGGTACCGATGATATCGTGGAAAAGATGGGTATCAATGAAACCGAGATCACGATCGATAGTAGCGGTTGCACCACGAGCAAAGTTCCAGGTGTTGTTGTTGTAATGGGGCATGGATGCGTCGGTGTGTTGGAGGAAGGTAATAGCAACTGTGAGAATATGTTAGTTTCGGGTTATTGTAATTCAAAAGATAAAACGTACCAATCCAGTTGTTAACCCACAACCATGGAACGCCCCAAAGAACAATAACATTGAAGCTTCCGAAGACTTGACCAGCCCAGACCAAAGCGGCAATCATAACGGCAACACCAACGTCACTCAAAGCAATCAAAGGCAATTCGTGCTTCTTGTAAAAGACACTGTCCTCTCCGAAGTAGAAGTGAGAAATTTTCATTCCCTTGGCACCATCATAGTCTTGTCCAGTCAAGTTGGCAATCAAATAACCTGGCCATCCAAACAATTGATGAATGAATGCATGGTAAAGGGAGTAAATTGGGGAATCTTCTGCCAATTCAGCGAACTCGATCATATTGGCCTTGGCCTTCTCTCCAAAGTTTCTCTGAATCCAACCTTCTCTGGTGTGTGGAACGAAAGCAGTATCCTTATCCATGTTTCCGGTAGCTTTGTGATGTTGGGAGTGGGAAAGTCTCCAGGAGTGGAATGGCACAAGTAAGAACGAATGCATGATCAATCCCATAGTCCAGTTCAATCTCTTGTTCTTGCTGAAAGCACCGTGTCCACATTCATGTGCCAAAATCCAAATACCGGTGAAAACGAATCCTTGAACAGTGGTGTACGCGACCCAAGCGGCGAATCGAAGGTATGGATTTGGAAGCATTGGGATGAAGGTAAGGGCGAGGTAGATGAGAGTAGAGACGTAGAAGTAATCGCGGACAACGTATGCCATTGATCGAATGATGGAGGGTTTGAAGCAATGAGCTGGAATAGCATCGTAGATTTCCTTCATGGTATAATTGGGGAGCTCAAAGACATTTCCATGCATGTCAACATGTTGAGGTTGCTTTTCCTCAACGAGGGTGTTGCTCACTGAAGAGCGAGTTGAAGGTGCCATGTTTGCGAGATTGCTCCTCCCTCAATTCGAGTATTTGAGGAGATGTGTATAATGGTTGTTATAAATAAATCAAAACCGATGAAAGGGAATGATTCGAAAATCTTGGTTTTATTCTGCCAAGGTGATTCTTCCTCTTGCTCTTTGTGCGTGTTGACAAGAGATGGATAGAACAACAGTATCAGAAAGTCACCCTTGAGACAGTGATAAGAATATTCCAGATTCCTAAAACTTCTTCTCAAATAAGACAATGAGAGGAAAAGGGATTTGGAGAAAGATTTCAAAAAGAGGGAAAAGATGAGAGAAGAGTTGAAAGAAGGTATCGAGGGCGGAAGATGGGAAGTTTATATATAGTGATGGTAAGAAATATGAAATTTCTTAGCTTTACCTAGCTACTCTTAGCTTCGAGTCTTGGTAAAAATGATTGAGGCAATTCTCATATCGCTATACCTGGTACCTACCTTATTAGTAGCAAAAGGAGTGAAAGTAGTAAAAGTAGGAAAAGTAGGAAAAGTAGTAAAAATGGTAAAAATAGTAAAATCATTCACTTACCATATACCGAGTACGCAGATACACACACACGCACACACAGAGTTCACACAAACACCCACCGAGCCACCACATGTTAGTCAATTTGAAGAGAAAATGCCAAATGCCAATTGAACCCTTAAACACTTAGCGTGAGCCAAATGTTTTATCTTCCTTGCTATTTCTCCATATTATTTTTTACTTTTCCCGCCCAAAACCATCATCTCCACTTTAAGGATTCGGTAAGAGAAGTGATGGTGGAGATCTCTACTCCTCAACAGTTTTTAAAATTCCACTCTAACTTCTTTTGGTATAGATTCTGTGAGCAGGTCCAAATTCCAATTTATATTCATCAATTTATCTCGATTTACCGTAATTCTTCTTGCAATGGAATCGATTTGATTGGATCCGATAAGAGATGTTAACATGTCAGCATTTATCCGCCTGAGACCTGAGACTTGGTGGGATGCGAGGAATGAGATTGTAGCAAGAATAGCCATCAGATCCGATCAATTCGTACAGCGTACACTTACTTCACTTACTTGAGCAAGAGGCGAGAGCAAGGCAACTTGGGCAGGTACATGCTCAGACTGATACACACTCATCTAGGTACCCTTCCATGATTGAAACATCTCCAACGTCTATCTTTACCATCAATCATCAATCATCAATCGTCAATCGTCAACCGTCAACCGTCAACCGTCAACCGTCAATGTCAGTATCATGCCATCCTGATACATCTCCACTGATGGTCCATCCACAAATTCCTTTTCCTACCCACAACTAGCTAACTGTACAACGGTACAAGTGACGACCCCTAATCAATGAGGGAAGTGATATTTGTGTTGGCATTGGCGTTGGATTTGGCATTGGCATTGGCATATCTAGCTTCTTTTCAGCTCCCGAGTCAATTCTCTTCATTGACCAGAGAGCTGCTGCTTGTTGCTGATTGTTGCTGACTGTTGTAGGTGATTATGTTGTCGTAAGGATGAGTAGTACGAGATGTCATCTTCATCTTACCTTCTTCTTTTCTCGAATTTGTGCAACATCCTTTCACATGTTAAAAAGAAACGGTCTTGGTATTACCTTCACCCTTTCACCGTTGTCGGTTACAACAAGCCCTCACCTCACTCAGTATCTTCTTCCACATACTTCAACGACCACCATTCATGGCTCATACATTCAATCAATCAAATAGATGACATGTAACCATCCAATCAAATACTTTCCATCAAAAACTTCCTCTGAATCAAATTCAATCAACACATCCATCCTTCACCTCTACCCTGGTGGATCTAATGCAGGGTCCTTCTCCATCTATCAATCTTCGGCACATTTTCTCAATTCGGCTAGTGAAAGAAAGGAACACTTCACCAAGATCTCGACCACCCCTTGACTCGTTGATCCCAACCCGCGAGCTTTTGATTGGCTCGTCTATCAGTAAGAAACCCATGAGCTTGGCTATAATATGCTTTACGCGGTAGTGATGTGTTTTAAATGGAGTTTAGGAGCCAGATCATCAGGGGCTTCGACTTCCGACTTCTAGAAGAAGTAGAGGATGAACATGGTGGGATACAAATGTTGTGTCTCCCAAGGTTTGTGGCTATATTTTCTGGCGTTTTCCCCCCCTATACTGAAACAGTGAACGGTTATGCACATGCCAAAGGCAATGCGTGGTTTATTGTTGTACTGTAGTACAGCAGACTTGAGGCTCGAACTAATGAGTACCCAGACAAGTATCATGCACTCACAAAGTATAATGTAGAACTTTTTAAGCCCCCACGTTTGAAAATTTTCCAGATTCGGACCTCGTTTTTCTGGTGTACTTCGGGATTCAAATACTAATTGAGAAAATGTTGGGGAAGCGTCTATGCGATTCGAAGTTTTAAGGATTCTTCCAAGGGTATTCTTAATTTATGAAAATCATGTAAAATCATCTACTTCATAACTTCTCAAGGGGATTTACCCATTTGTTCCAATCAAGGGTCCCTCTTATCTGTTTGGAGCCGAAGATCGCAAAAAGAAATCTCCAGTAAAATAAAGAGATGTTTATCACAACATCCATATTACCACCCGTCAATTCTGTTTCAGATACGCACGTTCTCGGATCCACTCATCATCCACTACGACTACGAGTACGACGATGAAAAGGAGGAGGCGAATAATTAATTATTAAACTTTTGCTTTTTGACATTGCCTCGATTGGCTCGATTGGACAGAGGGAGTTTCGACTTGAGGGATCAGGATTCAGCACCCAGGAAAATACCCACTACAATTGCACGGGCTACACAATTAAACTAATTAAATCGAATCTACTCGACAGAAATGTATTGTACATACGAGGTACGTGATGGTATTCATAGATGCGGTGAGAGCTCGAGTGCGTTGCCATCGCGGGGTAGGTTGAAGGTTGACTCGGTTGCGAGAACAAATTTGAAAGACGCACTGTGAATGCAAATAACGGGTAATCTTCGGTTTGAATGGAAAAGGGTGAAGACTTCCTTTTTCTTTATAGCTATGTGGTACTCTTATAGTTCGGAATGGATGATTGCTGAGTATCTTGATAAGTCAGTACCTTGAGACTCATGATGACTTTCTCTGCGCTTTATTTTACTTGTCAGTTTTGAACCTCAGATTATGTCGAGTAGACCTGGCCAGTGAAGTCAGTATTTTTGATACATGTGCTCTCTTTTTCCAATCATCTACACAAAACATGGTGTGAAATCATCGTGAAGTTGTCTTTGACTTTTTGTATTGCATTCGATTAGTACATATCATAACCTTCATGGAATTACCGAAATCTTCGTACGAAGAACACTCTTTCTTCTGAATCAATCTTTCAATTCTTCCAAGCTGGGAATGTGGTCGGCGCTATGGGATCATATTAGTATGTTTTGAAGTGACTATGATGGTTGCTGGGTACTTGACGATGTTGTGGATAATCTTGATGATTCTGCACCTATTTCGAATTGTTAGTTCTTGGTGGAAATTTGCGAGTGGTCTTGAGATATAGCGGGACACCTAGTCTAAGACTTGATGTTTCACTAACAATATAATCGCTTCCCGTTGTCCTCTTGTTGGAAGAGAAAAACGAAATTCGTCACCGAGTTCGTCAGTTCACTTGCTGAAATTCACAATCAAAGATACATAAAGAATGGTCATAGGAGATTATCTACCACGTACATGTGTACGAGTATCAGAAAGGGAGTATAGTAACTCAATTCGAATCGCACACATAGTCTCTTCTATGAGAGTCGAAGGCTACCCAACTAATGTTATCGATCACGATACAGAGCTCTCTTTCTATGAGTGCGCTGATACATCGTAGGCTGGAGGGAATGACTGAGTGTACGTGTTGTTTGGTGTTTGGTGGTTGGATTCTCTATGTATGTACATGTGATCAGTGGAAGGTTTGGAGCCTGTAGGAAAACCATCGTGGGTTAGGGTTTGTGTATCGTAGGAAAGTTATTCTCTATGCTAAGTTATTGAATTAGGTTATATAGTAGCTTGTAATACAAAGTCTCATTGGTGTGTAATTTAGAGCGGCGTCTGGAGTGAGAGGGAGGACGTCCCGCCTTCTTCCGCTAGTTAACAAAATAAGCTAATGAAAGAGAGGAGGAAGTGAGAGGAAAAGATAAAGAAGATCCTGACAAGACAAACATTAAGAGAGTGCTTGCAAAGCGCGCCGGAACAGTCAAGTTATTGAGGTATCCCCAATAGCATAGCCTAAGGCCTATCAAGTCTTAGTTGTTTTCTTCGAAGTTGGCGCGAACACTGTTAGTGGCATGTTCAGACCCATAGTCTAAAGGCTGTGAGAAGTCATGGTACAATATTAATTATCTTCCTTGAATAACCACAATCTATCGCGCGCCCTATCATACAATCTATCGTGAAGCCATACTTTTCTTAACATTGAAAAGCGACGTCTTCCTTCACAACTTTATTACCCCCCGCACTAGCAAATCCTGTTCCTTCGCTTTTGATTTCTACCAATCCCGGCTTGATCTTCTCCTTATCTCCCTTCTTCCCCTTTTCCTTAACATCATTTCTCTCTGTCAGATCTGCCTCGCAGACATAACAAGCTACGGCATTCTGATCTGTTCCCGCTTCTGCGTGCGGGTCGTGAACTCCGCTTGGGGTCATGAATTTGGTAACGCATGATTTGCAGAGCACATGACCGCAGGGCTTTGCAAGTACGGCTTTGGAAGTGTTGGTCAATTGTTTCTTACACGAAGGACAGATTCTTTGCGGCTTTTTCGTGACACTATCGGTTTCTTCTGTGAATGCGACGGTAATTAAGGTGTGGAGTGAGTAATTGTGTGGTTTATCTTGTTGTGAGGCAGGGCAAACTGGTGATTGTTTGGCTTTCTTGACGATGTTGTGGAGAGTGGTGTTGGTATTCGAACTTGGTGTGACGGATGGAACCCAGAAACTAGGTAGAGTTGTTTTGGAAGCCTATCGTAGTTTCAGTAAATTGTCATGATGATCAGATTGGGCGCCATACTTTTTCGTCATCGATAGCTCTCCTCGCTTTTGATCTCTCATCCTGTGCAATTCTCAAAAGTTCATCCTCATCCAACTCAAACTTTCTCTTCTCTCCCCTCTTTCCACCTTCACCATTTACCTCTTGCTCCACCAAAATCTTTCCTCCTTCTCTCCCTACAATCTTGCCGCCTTTTCCTCCGGTCTTCCCCTCGAGCCCCATTTGTACTTTCTCAAATTCCGCTACAGCTCTCTCTCTCGCCTCATCTTCTTCTCTCACACGATCTTCATTCTTGTCCTGATCGTCCTTTTCCTTGTTTTTCTCCAGCCTCTTGATTTCCTTCTTCTGTGCCAAGATATTGCTCAACGCGCACTCGCGACAAAATATATCACCATGACTACACGAAACAGGAGTACGCGCAGGTAGAAGACACAGGCGACATGAAGCAAATGGTAAAAATGAGTCTCGAGATAAACGAGCACTACTGCTTGTCCAGGCTGATTTCGCCAACTCACGCTCGTAGGAGGTGAAGACCGCACGGGAGGTATTACGTTTGCTGTGAGACATGGTGGCCTTTTTGAATTTTGGCTATATCTGAGGAAAAGAGGCGACTAAATATATCGATACTTGAGGTTTTATTCGAAGGATGAGTCGTAAATTTATGTGGTCGGGAATATTGGTGAAGAGATCAAAAGTTCGAAGATGATCACCTGACAAAGCAATTGCACGGTGAAACATTAGTCCGTTCTCCACGCTAAGCTCGTTATAGCCTGTGCTGGCCAGCTGAGGTAACGTGCAACGATGACTTACACCAGGAGCTGATGAGGACTTCTTTCCTATCCTTGCTTCAATATCTAATGATTACAGAACATTACTCGATGATCCTTTGTTAGTTGAATGGTTTAACTTGGATTTGTGTACGACTACTCCCAAACCCTCTAAACGTTGTGTCTCCACTCCCTCAAATATCATACAAACTCTCCACTCGTCAGTTCAAAAGGAATCAAAGAATCGTGGATATCAGTTGACTTCATTCCTAAAGCCCGTGCAATGATTGTCCAAACATCATTGAAACAATCATATTGAATGGTGGCCAAGATGCCGAATGTTCCTGGCGCTCCACATCAAATGAATAAGCGCATCGTGCAGTCTCGCGTCCACCATGAACGCGACCAAATTTGTCGCAAATGCATCTGTTCTTGATTGAGACTGAGATCGAATAGCAATGCTTCAGTTCTACAAGCCCCCATTATGTTTAAGAACCCTAATCTTGCATGCCTAGCATATGATTGATCTCGTCTAGGAAATTTTATAGGCTTCGGGGGACAACAAAGCGCAAATTTGTGTTGCGTTGAAAGGGACTTCAGTTTGTAAGCCGAAAATTGAACATTGGACGGGATTTCAAAGATCGGTTGATAATCCTGTTGATTTTAAGATGTCATGTCTTTTGTCCCCGATCACTCTAGCACTTCCTATTGAACATTAGTAAATTGTACCTTTGGAGTTGCAATTTGAAATTAGGACAAAGATGAAACCCTGATATTATCTCATCTCATCTGGGCTTTCAATTTCTTGGAAAATTCGAGACCACCATTTTGTCTCTTGAGAATCAATCAAGAAAGAATGCGATAGTCTCAACTTTCGTGAGGTTATGGGAATTATCATCTGGTATACTGTGCTTTCCATTGAACGAGAACTATTCACTTTTCCTACTTACCGCCCTTGTTGACAAATTTTCTCTTGATAATGACTAGCGTTATTTACGGTTGTTATTGATTCATCCACGCTAAGACCATGTCCTTCGAGCCGTACCTCTACAGATTCCAATCATATATTGACAAAGTGAGATTGTCGTTTTCTAACTACAAACAACAACGTCTTAAGTCAGATTGTCGACAACTACATGCAAGCACAATCACTTCAAAAGTAACATTCACCAACAAATCTCGCTTTCTTTGCTCATAATGAAAGATCTTCGCCAAGTTCCTGAGTTCGGAAGATCTGTCCCTTCAACAAAACCAGATAGTTCTCGTTATCCTAGTCATAATTCACATACCAGTCAGGGCACGGAAGAAACGCGCGCACTACCTTCCTTCCCATCTCATCAGCCACACAGAAGCAACTTTTCAAGCATTTCTTCTAGCAATAACTTTACCGAGAACAAAGATCATCCACGGAAGCGTCTTTCGAGAGCAAAAGCCAAGATCAAAGAACTTGGGAATTTTGGTCCAAATCTGGTTGCTCTTGAGAGAAGGACACAAAAGCTCTTCATGGATCAGGCCAATCTTAATTTCAATCTCTTGAGCCGTCTCAAAATGCCACTGACATCGTCGTCTCCACAGGGATGCCCGTCAAGACTGGGACCTCTTCAACATCCGCACACAAATCTCCAAAATCCATCTAATTCTGGCCAATCGCTTGTTACTCACACTATCCAGGTCAACTCTGAGAATGTGGAAATGAATGATGCGCCAGATATTCCAAAATCAATCATGGTCCCGGTAGAATCCGAACGTCAAAACAGAGGTGAGGTGCGAACTCCCCGTCCAATTATTAGGCCCTCCCAAGCCGCAGAACCGGTTCAAATCACTTCAAATTCAAGTCAATTGATGACTCCAAGTAGGATATTGGAAAGCCCACGGCATACCGCTCTCCAAACCACCACAACCAACATCCGTGATCAAATTGAGCTTGAGATTTCCCACTTAATGCTAACAAAGCATAACGAACTACGACTCATCGAAACAGAACTAGCCAAAGCACAAATAATGCTTGAACAGCTTCGACGTGTGCATTTGAGGCCATTCAACCTTGTCAAGAATGAGGAGGGTCAGGTTTATGCAGTCAGGGTTGTAGTGAGGTCATTTAGTGGGGAGGAGAGAAGGCAAAGAGCAACTACAAAAAGACAAAGGGAAGATGAGAGGGCTGCCGAAGAACTGAAGATAGAAGAAATGAAGAAAGGGGGAAGTGGTATGGGTTTGAGGAATAGATATGTGAAGAGGTGAGGGGTGGAAGAGAAGGTAGATATAAAAGGGAAAGCGATGGAACTGGTAGGCTTGAAATGATTTCGGAGTGAAAACGATTGATCAGTGAGTACATTAGCGTTAAATAGCGAACCCATATTAAAACTATCATAATTCAAAATGTGTGGAATGACGATTGTCCAATTATGTCCTAAGTATTAGCGACGTCTGAAGCGACGCCAGCCAATCCCTCCCCGAAAGGACAGAGAGAGATATAGATATAACATAGGGGGAAAGAGGTCTAGATCGACAATCTTCCTTCTTTCTATTGAGTACGGGATCCGTCATCAGAGAGGAAAATAGCCCATCTGATGCTAAGTCAATCTCCAATAAACGTTTACTAGAAGGCATCACTCAATGCATCTAAGATCTTTAGAAAATTGAGCAACTAGACTGAATGTTCAACTAAGACATGAAGAATCACTGGATACTTGATATGATTACCGTCAATTCGTACGAGGCCAGGTGGCTTGTATCTAATGGTCTACCGTTTCAAAAAGCCGACTATGATTGTTGTGGCGCGCGTCGACGTAGAGGACGGGTTGATTACATAAGAATAATCTGGGGAAACCCTGTTTCCCCCTTTTGTTTATACTTTCGATGACGTAAATGGTAGGTACATTTCACATGTCCGAGAGCTTTGGTATATGAACTTCAACAATTTTCCCCTCAATTCTAATGTTCCATACCAAATATAATAGATCTATGACTTTACAAATATAACCATCTTCCACGACAGCAACGATCATATCAGAAATATTGCAAGGTACTTCGTACCAAGGTCAGATAGGACAACCATGGCAAATGTTTACAATAGTCAGCTTGTATTGTGCCCTCCCTTTTTCTCGTCTATCTCTCTTTACACAGAGCTTCCATTAGTCCGAATTGCAGTTCAACAATCGAAACCTTGTCATTCTTGGCTTCAAGAGGACAAATGAGATGATTTGAAAGACTGTATTCACTTTGAATGTTGCACTATGTGCACGTTAAGAGCTCCAGTCTGCCAGTCCGAACTCTTGAATTTTCTGTTTATGTGTCAATACTTACAATGTTTTAGGATGCATTCACGCAATATCATCAATATCAGGATACCTCATCATCCTCCGCGACCTCAACAGCTCTCCCAGCACTCGGCCATGCCATAAGCGGCGCGACTGGAACCGCCATCTCAAACCTCTGCATCTATCCCCTCGACCTCATCATAACACGTCTTCAAGTCCAAAGAACTCTCGCAAATTCCTCCTCTCCTACTTCAAGACAGCCACAGAAATATACATCAGTCGCCGACGCCTTTGATAAGATTTACAATGAAGAAGGAGGGATCACCGGATTTTACAGTGGAGTCTTACAAGACACATCCAAATCCATTGCAGATTCGTTCCTGTTTTTCCTCTTTTACGGATACATTCGTTCAAAAAGATTACAATCTCATCACTCACCCTCCAAAGCTACTCTTCCAGCACTCGAAGAATTGGGAGTCGGCGCATTAGCTGGCGGGTTATCAAAGTTTTTCACCACACCGTTGTCGAACATTGTCGTGCGAAAGCAAACTCATTCGATGACTGCTTCCTCTGGCTCAAAATCTCCAACAATATCTTCAATAATATCGGATATAAGAGAGAAGAAAGGTATTACTGGTCTCTGGTCCGGTTATAGTGCATCTTTAATTCTCACTCTCAATCCGAGTATTACATTCTTCCTCTATGAGTTTCTCAAACGTGTTATTATCCCGAGAGATAAACGCGATGATCCAGGGGCACGAATTACATTTTTGTTGGCGGCGGTTAGTAAGGCGGTTGCAAGCAGTATCACATATCCCGTGAGTCTAGCTAAGGCTCGGGCACAAGTCGACGGATCTTCTGCCCCAGTCAAGAAAGAAAGCGTTGAGAAGCTTTCAGACAATGTGAAAGATGCAACGAAGAACGGATCCAAGAAATCTGCCCAGGAAGCACAGAAAAATCTCAAAGATGTTTCCAAGCAAGCAAGAAGAAACACAATCGTTCATTCCATACTCAAGATCTACAAGGAAGAAGGAATAGGAGGATTATACGAAGGCATCGGAGGGGAGATTATCAAAGGGTTTCTAGGCCATGGATTAACGATGATTGTGAAAGATCGTGTACATGAACTCATACTCTCACTTTATTTCATGGTTTTACGATTGTTGAAGCGTAGTCCCTCGCCAAAAGCAATCATCAACGATGCGAGAGAAAAGGTCATGGAAGGAGGTGAGAATGCTTTACACAGTCTCAAAACAATGGGAGAGAATACGCTTCAATCTGCTCGTGACAATGGCTCGAGTCTCGCGTCTACAGCCCAAAATTCCACTACTACTATCACAAAATCCGCAAAGGACGTCTCTGATAAAGTGTTCAATGGAGCCAAAAATCTTGGGGAAAAGACAAATGCTATTGTCCCAACAACAAGGGAAGCAAGCGACAGAGCAGCTACCATGGGAAATAATCTGACAGAAACGACAACATCGACTTCTGAATACGCGAACAAGGAAGCAGGTCATTTGCTTGGAAACGCAGGGGAGCAATTAGGTGAGAAAATTGAGGGATTGGGAGGGGAAATCAAGAGGGTGGGAAAGACAGGGAACGGGGGACACGAATAGGATCTCGTTCCGGCTCTGAATCTTGGTCTGATTTGATACAATTTGATACAATTTGATTTGGCATGCATGATATGTTAGGAAACAGATTTTAAAGAGTGAAGCGGATAAGTGGAATATTGATATGAAGGATGATAATACACGCACAGCAGGATCGCTAGCATGATTAGGTTGTATAATAGTTTTTAAGTACATTAATTTAGTAAACGCTTTTTTTCAATGATAAAACAAATATTTTGGATTCATGACCTTGGTAGCTTTTGGTGATTTTCACAGCTTTTGATGCAATAAAAAATTACCAAGAGGTGTATGAGTTATAGCCACAAAGGGCAGACTTTCCTCTTCAGCGATGGCTTCGATTGTTCATATCTACGGGTGACATTCAAAACAACTCTAAAACGGCGTAGAACCAGCGCATGTTTTACGGGGTGAGGCGAGGCTTGTGAAGCAAATAAATGCCTGTGGACAATAAAAGCTCGCAGCTGGATATTTTGCAAGCTCAAAGCCTGTCGAGATTGCAAACTATGCGTAATTGCTATGTAGCTATCCGACATTGTAGTTTTGTAGGCACCTACTCGAGTAACTATAGCCATATTGTAACATTTCATCTTATCTCATACAATGCAACTATATCCCCACACCTGGCACCAACAAGCTCTCATATAATTATCTCCAAACACACCAGCGCCTATGGGGCATCCGTTTTATAAGCACGACAAAGCAACCGACATTTCACCCCCAACTCTCTTCGTCCCGTGATCTAATACTCAAAATCATCATCAACACTCGGGCCCTTACTCTTCGTAACACTCTCCTGCTTCCTGTACATCTCTGCCACCTGTCTACTACTAGTTGCCATATCCGGTTTCTTATCGTCTCTGATCTTGATAAATCTCGGAAATCTCAACGAAATGCCCTTTTCTCCCCCTTTGTCGACACCTTCCTTGCAACCCGCCTTATATCTCGGACTCAATGTCAAATCAGCCGTCTTGACTTCCCAGACATATTTGGGCTCAAACCAAACATCAGGTTGATGTTGATTTCCTGACGAATGGGAGTAGAATGGCTTAGGACGGTCGATGACTATAGCAGAGAGTTGGGCGTGGAGTTCTTCGAGAACTTGTTCGCTAAAACCAGTGCCGATATTGCAGATAGTTTCGTAGGTATCAGTTTGAGAATTGTGACAGGCGAGGAGGAAGGCTCCGTAGACGGAAGTACGCTTTCCACGACCATAGTAGGCTCCTAGAACGACGAGATCGAGAGAGTCGCCGATGCCCGAGAGATAATCCTTCTTGATCTGAGGTGGATGTTAGTATGATTGAGGAAATGAATTGGGATGAGAGTACATACTTTAAGCCAATTCCTACTTCGCTTACTGGGTTCATAACCACTTTCCGTACCATCCAACATCTTCACCATCAACCCTTCGCACGATGCCTTGACACTATCATCTAAGAATGTCTGAATCTCGTCAATCTCTTGACCATTCATACTAGTAGCAAATTGAAATTCGTCTTCGACAGGTTGGAAAGCTTCATGGAGAAGTGCACGACGTTCTCGTAATGATTTCTCAACAACAGCTTCACCATTCAGGAAAAGCAGATCGAACGCGAATACACAAACTTTAACTTTAACATCTTCGACCTTGACATCCTTCTTCTTTCGTGTCATGAGTTGTTGGAAAGGCAAGACTTTCTTTTCAACCATATCCCAAGCAACAGTTTCACAATCGAGTACAAAGCTCTTGGTATCTTCCTTGACCCATGTATTCAGTTTGCCAAGGATATCTGGGTATTTCTTGGACAAATCTTCTGAGTTTCGCGAGAATATAGCAGCGAGACCTCCAGCAGATGGTTTGGCAGCGGCGGGCGTAGCACCGAGATATTGTTTGGGAGAATCTTTAGAAACGTAATGGATCTGAGCTCTTTCTCCATCATATTTATACTCGCAAGTGAAAGTTTGATTTTCAAATCGATCCAGGACTTCCGTGATTGCTTTTGTTGGTTTGGCCAACATAGGTTTCAACGGTACACCGGGTTGGAGCTTGCAGTTGTCTTTCAGGTTGAAGATGCCGTGCTCCAACATTGCTGGAATAATCACGTCATAACTAGGAAGGGAGCTATTTTTGGTTAATAATCATTCAAGATCTGGAAGATAATAACATACCTATGAACTGCTTTCAATATTGACTCTCCCTTTGCCATCTGTTCTGTGCTTGGAACCTTTCCGGAACCTTTCGCTTCAATCTCATGACATACCATTGCTTGAGCCAAAGAGACGAGAACGGTCTTTTCTGCCAATCCGAGGCGAAGCTTACCCTCTAGGAAACGAACAATGTATTTTGCTTCGCTTGCTCCACCCTTGTCTTTTGTAATGTCAACTTTACCTGACGAATGCGCGTCAGCTGCGGAAAGCAACTTCTTGATTCCGTCAACTTTTCGTCCCTGGGCACCGTTGCCTTGCATTGTAGCAATGTCGATCAAACTCTTCAGAACGCCTCTAATTGTCAATGGCTTTGGCTTGAACATTACAGGCTGATTTGATCGACTCTTGACTGCTACAAGTCCAAGATCACCGATCTCTTTCTGATCGTTCTTGATGACGCTCAGATTTCGACCAGTAGACTCCCCGATTGCCTTCATGATCAATGATTCACCAATACCCAACTCAATTCCAGCATAATCTGCAGCCAATTTGTTGATCATGAGAAGAACTGTAGGCAAAAGATCATCTGGAGTGAGCCGAAGGACTTGACGAAGAAACAAGGAACAATGAGCCGCAATAACTAATCGCTTGGTGGTCATCTCTACCAAGGAAAATGTTGTACAAAGAGCTGCATAAGGTACTGGCTCTCCTGGTTTCCAATCCGGATATGGGTCTTTGTCCTTAGATTTCAAGGTTGTTTGAATCTTTTCCCTAGCTTTAGCGGCTACTTCTGGTTTCTCATCTCCACTAGATTCTAAATCCTCCTCGATTTCGGATTCTGATGCCGATTTTGATACATTTGAGTCTCGGCGCTTTGATGGTTTTGGTGACGGTGCTGCTGCTTCTACTTCGTCTTCATCCTCTTCCTCTTCCTCTACCACTTTCGCATTCTTACCACGCTTTGGTGGCGGTGACATGTTCTTCGAAGCGGCTTTTTTGGTCGATGATTCTGGCTCAGGTTTGGTCTTGGATATTATGCTAGCGGGTTTTGGCGAGGGCTTCTTCTCTCTTGCTTCGGCCTTTCGAGCTCTTCGAGGCTTCTTTACAATAGGCTCTTCGTCTTCATCCTCCTCCTCCTCTTCTTCCTTGACTTCATCCTCAATTTTTATAGCTTTGGTCTTGGCTGAGAGTTTCGGGCTGGCGGATCTTGATCTCTTCACACCTGTATTTGCAGAACTAATTAGCTTCCTAGAGGAAGTGCGCCACTACCCTGCCTAGACCTACCTTTCTCTAACTTTACATCTTCTTTTTGTACTTTTCCTTTGACATCAGACCCCTCTTCCTGCTTGATCAAATCTTCGTTTCCTACATCGGAATCCCCATCCTTCATGTCAACATCTTTATTCTCTTCTGAGGCTTCCGAGGCGGATGACGAGCTTGCTGACGGTTTGCTTGCGCTTGGCTTGGAAGAGAAAGATAGCTTCGATTGTTTTGGAGGCGCACCTTTCGGTTGGCCAAAGAACTTGCTTCGATTGGATAGCCATTAGCATCATCACATTTGCATCACTAGACAGGAACGAACCCCAACGTAGTTTGTGAATCTTTAACATACCCCAATGTCGCCTGCTTTGGAGGCATTGCGCAAAACGTTCGGATTGATAAGAACGTATGAAAGTTGCCCACTACAGGAATGAGAAGTCTGCGTGAAGCCACAATGTCAAGTTATGCAGTAGGGGAATTGAATTATCTTGACCAATTACGCTCAAGTATTGACAACTCTGTAGCGTAGACTTTATTTGAAAGGGTATGAAATTAGTTGTAAATTATACTTGGTACGATGTTGAAGGTTGAATCAATTCTGTTATTGTCATTTTCAAGTCTTCCGTTCAAACATTCAGACTTTTCCATTGACATAGATAGATAGATAGATAGATAGATAGCATAGAGATAAATTCTACCTGGTAGGCACCAGTCGCGTCATTGAAAATCAAAATACGCGTTTCTCCCTGGTAGTTAAGCTCTACCGCGTAAATTGGTTCCTGATCACATCGGTCGGTCGGTCGGCCAGTTCCGTTAGCTTCCGTTCACTAATTAAAGTCGGCTCTTCAAGCGGCCGACCACTCGAGTATTGATATCACCAGCACCTATGTAGGTGAGAGTACCGGACGAATGTGTGAAATTACTCATCTTTTAGAATTCGATAATACTACCGACGATGGATTGGATCCAGACTAGAATTGTTCATAGTCCAGATGAGTGTATAATGAGACGTTTCTCACCTGTTTCAACCGAAAATAATGATGAATCGAATTGATAAAGAATTTCAAAAAGAGAGTGTTTTACGATGTGCGGTGTGACACTCATCTTAATCTCTTATCAGTTCCCCTTCTGACTCACCAATTGGATTGTTTTGATGACTCCAATAATTATTTAGAAGCATAAATTCCCCCACCAAATAATAAGTTCCCCTCCCCTCCAAACTTTCAACACAATTTTGAACACCACAACACGATAACCATGGCTGCACTTCAAGAACTCGCAGATCGAACTCTGAAGACAGACGCAATCTATATCGACACCGATGTTGGTCAAGATGATCAATCAGCCACTGGTGCCGAAAGCAAACCATACAAGTCCTTAGCATACGCCTATATTCAACATGGTGGTAGCGAGGGAGGAAAATATCAATCGAGAGCCTCAACAACTGGTGCCGTGAGCGCGGATGGTGATCCAGCAGAACGATTGGTATGGAAAGATCCAGCTAAGGCTGCTATTAAGAAGGCACAAAATGCCTTGGATGCACACAAGAAGAAGCTTGTGAAGCAACAACAGATGGCTGCCGCAGAGAAGGAGAAAGATGATGCAAGACTCAAGACACTCGAAGACTCGAAAAAGATTGTTCTCACCGAAGATTCCTCATTACCACCAGCAGTCAAGATCAAGATTATGCGCAAAGATATCGAATTGGGTGAGGGCGAAAAGAAGGGTACTCGTGTCAAGGTTTCAGGTCGCATTCATAGACTGAGAGAACAAAAGCAAGCCACTTTCATTACATTGGTTGATGGATATGGGCATTTACAATGTATCTTGCAAGGCGATCTTACCAAGACATACGATGCTCTCACTTTCGCACAAGGTACTTCTCTTACTCTCTACGGAGAGATGCGAAAGGTTCTGGCTGGTCAATCGGCTCCAGATGACCGCGAATTAATCGTCGATTACTACAAAGTCATTGGCACATCCCCATCCGACGCCGATGCCATCACCAACAAGATCTCTCATCAACAAGATCAATGGGAGTCCTCTATGTTGGACAACCGTCACCTTGTCCTCCGTGGAGATACCGCTTCTTCAGTTATGAAGGTTCGTTCTGCAGTCGAATGGGCTTTCGCAAAGGCATACAAGGAGATGTACTTCACGAAGATTAGTCCACCTGCTTTTGTTCAAACACAAGTTGAGGGCGGATCTACTTTGTTTGAATTGGATTATTACGGAGAGAAGACATATCTTACTCAATCATCTCAACTTTACCTCGAAACTGGTATTCCAAGTCTCGGCAACGTTTACTGTATTGAAAAGTCCTTCCGTGCAGAGAAATCCCTGACTCGTCGTCATTTGTCTGAATATACCCACGTTGAAGCTGAATTAGATTTCATTGATTTTGATGATCTTCTCGATCATTTGGAGGAGATGATCAGCACCGTCATTAGTACTATTATGGCCGACCCAGAGATCGCCGGTTATATCAAGGAACTCAACCCAGAATTCCAAGCTCCAGCCCGTCCATTCAAGCGCATGCGCTACTCGGATGCCATTGACTGGCTCAACGCTCAAGATCCCCCTATTCTTAACGAAGAGGGCAACCCACATGTTTTCGGTGATGATATTGCTGAGGCTGCCGAGAGAAGGATGACAGATATCATTAACTTGCCCATCCTTCTCACACATTTCCCAGTTGAAATTAAGGCCTTCTACATGAAGAAAGATCCTCAGGATCCAAGAGTTACAGAGAGTGTGGATGTTTTGATGCCAGGTGTTGGTGAGATTGTTGGTGGTAGTATGAGAATGGAAGGTTATGAGGAATTGATGGCTGCATATGAGCGTGAGGGCATTAGTCCTAAGGAGTACTACTGGTACACTGAACAGAGAAAGTACGTTACTCCCCTTCTTTTTACCTCTACAACTGCACCCAACCTCTGATTGTGATTCTTCAAACTATGTATGCGCAAATAAACTAACAGTAAACAGGTATGGTACATCTCCTCACGGTGGTTACGGATTAGGTCTTGAGAGATTCATCGCTTGGATCTGTAAACAGCATTCAGTGCGTACGTGCTGTTTGTACCCAAGATTTATGGGACGTTGCAAGCCTTAGAGCAATGGATTGTGGTTGATTGGGATAATGAAGTTGGAGAGAAAAGTTGTGACGAATGGATGCTATTGATAGCAGAGGTTGCAAGTTTACATTTGAGTAAAGCGTTAAATGAGTGAATGATAGGCCACCTGATGTTTGATCCATTTTTGATTCTATGTATACATTGTGAATTCGAATGTTTGAGTAGAGTTATGATTGGAACGTTTGAACTTTGATGTTTGACTTCTCGAAAGCACCGCGAGAGCACGCTAGACTTTCGATATTGGAGAAAATTATATATACCAGCTGGTCAATTCCCACATTGTAGAATTTCCGATAAAGAAATACCGCTAGAGAGGTCAATGCAACGAGAATTGAGAGGGCGTGAGTAAGCGAAGCGAAAGGAGGTGAGAGGGAGGACATGAGAAATAGGGATTTTAAACGTATGGGAGGAGTTTGATATTTTGATCTTCAAGCTTCATTTATGTATGCAGAATAGACAAAAAACAGAAAGCTCGTTTGATGTTATGTTTATTTATTTAGGTACTAGATATATAGATGGAAGATTGTCGATTTCATACATCTCAACTCTGGAAGTTTTTTGATAGGTTGCCCGCGCGAGATTCTACATTGTATTCATATCCTAATTGCAGTTTGGAAATTGTAGAATGATATCTATTAATAGCCACGCTGAGCCATGTTTCCAATTTACATCTCAATATCATTCTTCCGTATTAATTACCCAGGCACTCGCAGTTAGATTAGTTGGTGGCGAGTGGACAATTATGAAGCTATACCACACTACACTACACTACCGGTACACTACACTACACTCACGAGTCACGGGAAATTGTTTCACGAAACACGCCACGAGAGCTTGGACCTAGGGGCTCGGATGATGTTCCTTACTTGGTACTGGAATAGATAGGGGAAATCCTTGGGGATGGAGAGTTGGTGTAATTGGGGTGGGTGGTTGGAGGTGGTGTAATGTTCTGGAAGGATGGGTGGAAGGATGGAGGTGAAGGATCGATGTATTGGGGGAGGGGAGGTGCAATGAGGAGAGATGGGAGGTTGTGGGTAGCTGAAGGTACTGTGCACTACGACTCATGGAGATGAATGGGAAGGAAATGCTACTTTTGATGGTGATTAGATGTGGTTAGTTTTCATGTGGGTTGTGATCTGTCGAAACGGTCGCGTTGAGACGTAAGGGATGATTTGGAAAGCGTTGAAAAGCGTTGATCTTGAGAATTTCCATTGATTACAACCATTGTTAACTTACCTTACCAGCAAAGTGTACACGAGTATCTCAAGAATGATTGACAAACCCGTGTGACATCTCGTAACGTGCTACTCTACATACATACGGATTACAGTTGTGCACAGCTACCTAGGAATATTCAGGGCTGCATCTTGAGACTTGGGGCCCGTTGTCGATACTACATAGATATGTACGTAGCCTGTCAGTACTTGGCCATCCTGGATATATAGGTACGCATCCGTATTATCTCAGCAATATTCTGGAGATTAAATCTGCGCATCTGAATGTTCCGGCGACTAAGTGCATCGTTTGTTCGTATTGTATGGGAAGAAACAGTAGGAGCCAGAAGGGATAGGTGGGGCCGATAGTGAAATGAATGATATCTGTTCTTTGAGGGTTGAGGAACTTTTGTTGGGATGATTAATAAATTTATAAGGAGTGAAGCGGTATCATTGAATTTACATAGCTGATTGGATAGACATGGGACGAGATGCTCTAAGGATCGGAATCAAAGAATTGGATAATTGGGTGAATGGGGACATCGATCACTTCGGGGAATATAATTCTTTTGTGCTCGCATGATCTCTGGAGCATACTCTCAAAGCAGAAGGGCTGGAAAAGTCGGTGGGTTGTCAAAAAGTTATGGAAGATTTTATGCCTATCGCGTGCAGAAACGAGGACAACCCATGAGCGGTGTTGGAGATCGTACGGAGTCGATGGATTTGGACCCTGAATTGATGAATGAAGATTAACCACGAATTCGACGCGAGATCCATAAGTGCATATCGTGTGCTGTTTTGCTCCATACGGTGCTTCAAAAATCAACACACAGTCGTAATGGATTTGCTCTTTTGGGTCGTCTCCATAGTAATCAAGTCTAGAATACAGTGCTGGCGCTGCGATTGGATCCGTGTTAGAATGCTGAGAGGATGAAAGAGGCAGAGCTCTTTGTCTGTTGTGTCGTACCTGATTGTGGTTATGGTTATGGCTTCGTACCTACCTTTGTATCAACATGTAGGTCCCACGATATGCGCCGCGGCTATGGAGGATTCTGTATGTTAGTTCACGGTAGGCTGTGATGGTGGAAGTCAAGAATGATTTGATATCTTGACGCTCTTTCTGCACCAATACCTTAAAATGTGTGTACCATGGTATTTTGAGTTTTGGTAGCTTCGCGTGCTTACATGATCGTTGACCCCCAGATGAAGGGTCCGAGATGATTTGGAAATGAATGCATCGCCTCGCCTTAGTTTGGATGCTTATGCCCAGGCATGAGATTCTTATCGATTCGTGAGTGAGAGACGTGAGGATGACTTTTCCTCTCTTCTGCTCTATCATATCTTGGATGCGTGCCTATGTGTATGTGCATGTGTGTGTGAGAGAGTGTGTATACCTGTGTCAGTGATTCAATGTGATTTCATCTAATGAAATTTTGATGAAATGTTTCTAAAGAACGATTATTTTAAGATGATTGCATCAACATATTGGTAGTACAACATTAGAAACGGTCTTGGAGGCTTCCAGGGGTAAAAGGTAGCTACCTACCATATTAGCGGGCATCTACTTGGTATGATGTCCATAAGATAATAGTCTATACCATACCAGATACCATACGACGCCAGACCATACTATATCCCACATCCCATCTCATACCGTATGCCATACCGTATCCCATACCGTATCCCATACCATCCCATCCCATACCACTTCCCAGCACACACCATCCCATCCCATCCCATCCCATCCCATCCCACCCCATACCGTACATTCATTTCCATATTTCGAGTAAAAGGGGAGGATAATAATGAACCAACCAAGGTACCAGGTAGCTTAGTGAGCTACTAGTGAGGTACTGGCGGGATTCATTCTAGAAAAGGAAGGACCCCATGTTAAATTATACTATCCCACATCAAGCCATCACCCCAAACTACTTTCGGTTTAATTAAAATGAGGAATTCCTCCCTTTTTCTCTCTCTTATTCATGAATTCTAGTATTTGATTGGTTCAATTCCAGATCATACTCGATCAGATAAATTATCTAAGGTATTATTTTTCCCATCGTCCTATTCCATCCTAACTTCACTTGCCCGCTTTCAATCTTTTTCATTTCAGTCCTCTCTCACATTCACTCTCACAACTCACTCCCTCTCTCCATCTTCCTTCATTACTCTACTTCTTATATTATGCTTTGAACAATTCACAATTCTTTCAAGATATTGTTCAATTCTATTTTACTCCTTTTTCGTTGATTTTTGATTCCAATTATTCCTTCTTTGGTTAATTCATTTTGAATACACTCTTTTTTGGTATCATTTCCACCATCAGGTCCCCATCTCAAGAGAGATTAAAAAAAGCGGATTGACTATCTTGCATTCCCCTTTTTTTACCCTTTCACAACTCTAATTCTTGATCTTTTGATTCTCGAATATCGACAAGAGGATTGAATTGAAGAAGACAAGAAGAGGAGCAGAAGAAGTGTGTATTGAAAAAAGAAGAAGAAGAAGAAGAAGACGATCCGAGAAGAAAAGAAATCTAGACAGTCCTTATCGATTCGTCCAAACTATTCGAATGAGCTTGTCGAAAAGTCTACCTCCTTTTTTTTAATAAGAAAAAGACAAAACTTCTTTGTTGTTACTATTGTTCCAATATTCTCTATACAGCCCACTCAAATCTTGCATCGAGCAGATATTCTGAAGCTTTTCTTTTAGAACTGCCCAATTTGTCTTCGCATCGAAACGACCATCACTTCGATTGGAATCCTTTGCGGTCAAATAAAGTCCTTCGAGCATTCACTTAACTTCAAACGTCCATTCCTTCGATCCAACACACTTCGAACATCTACCACACAGATATTTTGCGACGATTCACATCGACAACTTCCTCCTTTCGATTCGAATACTTGTATACAAACTGAACCTATTTTAATATTCATATTTCTATCTATACAAGAATTTGTTTATAGCGGCAAACATTCTCAATTCCAGCCAACCAGCCAACCTCGAATATCTACATACCTAGCTTTGTTAATACATATCCAAACTTCACTTCAGACAAATATTTCGATTTCGAATTTCTCGGCACATACACTCTTCTTACGATTTTTGGCAGATTAATTTTCTGTTGGATATCTTTTGGTCAATTGATTCATTCAATCTTCAAGACCAAAAGTTCTTCAACGTGCCTTTGCAGGCACATTTTAATCTTTCAAAACGGCGGTAATATCATCTCTTGTGCGGGACAGCTTTGTCCTGCCACCTCATCTTCTCGGGATGCAGGAGTCACAATCTCAAAATGGCGGATCTGGAGCGACATCTGTAAATAGACCCTTTGGGCATGCATCGAAGCCTTCCAGCAGCGATACGGGCTTCTCTCATGGCGCATACAGCTCAAATCAGTTTTCGATGGGTGGTTACGGTGATAGACATCCTCGCAGAGTGAACATTCCTTCAATAAATACACAGAGCATGGGCCAACAAGGTCAAAATGATATGACAACACCAGGGACCGCATTCGATATGCAATTCACACCTTTGTTACCTTCACAGCTTCTCCTTGGTAGTCCATTCCAACCAGGAACTCCTTCTGCGTTCCAAAGTCCTCAATTTCAAAACTATGCAACATTCCAACAGCAACAGCAGAATCAACAGCAACCTCAAAGCCCAACTGGACCTATGTCTCCTCAACTCTATCAGAGCTTGGTCTCCCCTTCGACTTATGGCGCACCTCAGTTCTACAACCCACAGTCCCCAACTGGTGGATTTGCACAAATGAACAACGGGATGCAGAACATGAGCATGGCTCCTTCCTCTCCAGTACAGATGTCACCTGGTTTAGTTTCAGGAACCAGCCGAACTGTTTACTTGGGAAACATTCCTCCTGAGACGTCCGCTGAAGAAATCCTCGGTCACGTCCGAAGTGGGCAGATTGAGTCTGTTCGACTTTTGCCGGATAAGAACTGCGCTTTCATCTCATTTTTGGATGGAAGTTCCGCCACACATTTCCACTCCGATGCGATTTTGAAGAAGCTCTCTATCAGAGGCCAGGATATCAAGGTTGGTTGGGGAAAGCCTTCTCAAGTGCCCACTTCCGTCGCTCTTGCCGTTCAACAATCAGGTGCTTCGAGAAATGTTTATTTGGGAAATCTTGGCGAGGAGGTCACCGAAGATGAGCTGCGTGAAGATCTTGGAAAATTCGGCCCAATTGATACAGTGAAGATTGTTCGAGAAAAGGCAATTGGTTTTGTTCATTTCTTGTCGATTGGAAACGCTATTAAGGCTGTCTCTCAGTTACCTCAAGAGGCAAAATGGCAATCGCCACGTCGGGTCTACTACGGAAAGGATCGTTGCGCTTACGTTTCGAAGACCCAACAACAGAATGCTGCACAATATCTTGGTATTGCACCAGGATATGCTCATGTTCTCAATGGGGCTGATCGTGACTTGATTTCTAATGCTCTTGCTCAACAATCCGTAGCTGCTGCTGCTGTTGCCACAACTGCGGGTGGAATCAATAACCTTGGAAACCGAACTGTTTACCTGGGTAACATTCATCCAGAAACAACAATCGAAGAAATTTGCAATGTTGTTAGAGGTGGTCTTTTACATCACATTCGATATATACCCGACAAGCACATTTGCTTCGTCACATTCATTGATCCTACTTCTGCTGCTTCTTTCTATGCTTTGAGTAACTTGCAAGGATTGATGATTCACAACAGAAGATTGAAGATTGGGTGGGGAAAACACTCTGGTGCTCTCCCAGCTGCAATTGCCCTTGCTGTTAGTGGTGGTGCATCAAGAAATGTCTACATTGGTAACTTGGATGAATCATGGACCGAAGAGAGATTGAGACAAGATTTCTCTGAATACGGTGAGATTGAATTGGTCAACACTCTTCGAGAGAAGAGTTGCGCCTTCGTAAACTTCACGAATATCGCAAATGCTATTAAGGCAATTGAGGCCATCCGAGGAAAGGAAGAGTACCGTCGATTCAAAGTCAACTTTGGAAAAGATCGATGTGGAAATCCTCCACGACAAGTCCAACAATCCCAATCTCCACGCGGTGATGGTGTTAACTCACCCCCTCATTCGGGTGGTCTTCAACCCAGTCAGAATGGTTCTTCCCCGACAGGTTCTGTAGCTCCTGGTTCAATCAATGGATCAAATGGAAATTTCCAACAGCAGCAACAACAACAACAACAGGGGTCTACTCCATCAACTATTCTTAACGCTGGAAGCAACAATCCTTTGACTATGTACCTCAACCAAGTTTCTCAACAAGCTCAACAACAGCAACAACAAAACCTTGATCCGTACTCCGTTGCAGCTCTTCAACAACAGCAGCAACAAGTCCTTGCAGCGCAACAAGCTGCTTTGTACGGTGGTGGTAACATGGATGACATGAATATCCAGCAACCACAATCGAATGGACACGGCTCAAGCGCAAGCATTAGCAATACGAATGGTTTCCAATCATCTGGAGCACCCACCATGAATGGATTGTTGGCTCCAGCTAGAGGAAGCCACAGCAGGGCTGTTTCTCTTCCTGTTTTCGCACAACCAGATGGTAATGGAAATGGAGAGCAGCAAGGAAACCCAAGAGGTAGAGGACATCAATATCAAAGCTCTTTCTCTGGTGGTCTAGGCAATGGAGGTTTCAACAGCGGATACGGACTTGGCATTGATGGACAAGGACATGGACTCAATGGTTGGGCTGAAGAGGAAGTGGCAGGACATTAATTAAGGACAGTGACTTCTTTTAATGATTATTTGAGCTTATAGTATGGAGGAGGAAAAAGTGGCTTAGTTGATTTGTTTGAAATTGAACTTGCGTGCATTTGATAGGCATAGGCAGGAAATATTGTGTTGTAATACCGAGCTCTCAATTTCTTATTTATTCCATTTCATCTTTTCTTTACTACCTTCATTCGCTTCGTTGTGCTTTCTTTCTTGTTTTGGTCTCCAATGGCTCTTGCGTTCTGTGTATCTTTTTGTTTCGTGGGTTGAGATGTCAAGGGAAACATTTGCGGATGAAGAATTGAGGAAGGCGAGGATCTCAAGAGAGGATATTGAATGCTTGATATTGATATCCAGAAAAAGAGAGAGGAAATAATTAAAGAGTTCAAGAGGGTATTGGATAGGGAATGATGACCAGTCTGGGATTAGGTATCAGGATAGAAAGGGACCTGGCAATATGATCCGATGATAGGGAGGTAGGTTCGAGGGGTGGAACGAGGTGGGAAATGAAAAATGAAATAAAACAGATATCTGAATCTTGATTGTGATGATTTTGTGAAGTGTGATTGATTAATGCTTCGTATATTGGAGTTTAATCTCGAGGGTTGGTGGCTTCAATGAGATCTCTACATTCTCTGGCTGCTCGTCTAAGTCAACAAGGGGAAAGGAACTCACTCGACTTTGCCTAGCTTCCACTCTTGGTTTGCACAAGGTGGAGCTTTGGGCCTTGCTTGATCGGATTAGAATTGATATAGTACTTGCGGATGAGTTTTCTGAATGACAATGAATATCCTTACCATGATGAAGTGACAATAGTGGTATTGTCTCATCCCATGATTTTCACCAAGGGAAGAGAGGGGGGGTTCCTGAGCAGGCTAAAGTCTTGACTAGTTGGTATCAACTCAGCATATGATGAAGCTGTGAGAGAGATCTGAACTGACACCTGATGGCATTCGAATGAGCAACTTGTAATATGTATCTGTAAGGGAAACTCCCTATCTGGTGACTATGGTGTAATGCCTGGAACAATCTCTTCATTTAGATGTTTGGCCGATAGAGTAATAGTTCTGAACAAAGAGGACAATCCAAGATCAATGGCAGTGGGATGTTAAGGTAAAGATAGTTCAGTTGCCAAGCAGGACAGAACTTCTATCGTGTTTTAATAATATATGTCAGGGCCTTTCTTATATTGAGCAATTCTTTATACCAAATCATCGAATGAAATTTGAAGTAGACAATTGAATACTTATAGTGCCACAGTTCACTTTGTGAGGGGCTTCTATCAATCAAGCCTCAATGATGGTTGTGGTCTGTGCACACCAATGACGATGGCTGGTGATCAACTATGTTAGAACTCAGAATGAATGTAGGAAAGCTTTCCTTGAGTGCTTGTTCCAACTGCCATGATCTCGAATAACATCAAATCACAACACACAAACAATTGTCTAATCATTAATCAAATATTCACAGAAACACAGAAAACTTACAGTACAAGCAAGCAGATCATTCATACATGATGTGGAATGATGAAGACAATAATCCATACGGCACCAGCTTCGAGCGCCGAGATTCAATAACTTCTTCAAATGCTGTCCCGAATTCACCTGGATCTCGTAAGTTCTTGTCTTTCATTTTCACAACTTTGATCACTTTGTATCAAAATGTTCTCTGTTTTCCTGGGCTACGCGCCAGGTGCTGAGTCTGATGCTGACTCCGAGGGCTGGGATATCATAGAACATGATTTTGGTGGACCACGCACTCCTTCCACCATCAGCGAAAACCAAGATAATGTACCAGAGCAGCGCAATCTAAGTTATGATCCGAGTGAGGCAGGAAGTGATGAGGATTATGGCGAAGCCTCTCAGGCTACAAGAAGGCAAAAGAAAGGGGGGTACGATAGTCGCATTGAACAAATTCTTTACGAGAATCCGGATCTCCCTATTCTGATTGTTGATGCCGGGAAGAGTTCTGAGAGTGGTGGGAAATATATTGTGTATACGATAAGAACCGGGGTATGGTAACTAGCTAGGTGAAAAAGACAAGCTAACAATATAGTAGGATCTTGAAGTCCGTCGTCGCTATTCCGAGTTTGCCTCTTTAAGAGATGCCCTCTCCAGGTTGCATCCTACTTTGATCATTCCACCTATTCCAGAAAAGCATACCATAGCAGATTATGCGGCGAACCCAACCAAAGCAAAGGTGGATCAACAAATGATAGATCTTCGAAAGCGCATGTTGGCTGTCTTCTTGAACAGATGTAGGAGAATGGATGAGGTACGGAATGATGGGGTTTGGTGGAGATTTCTGGATCCAAACGCAAGTTGGGTAAGTCGGCGATCGTTCAATTTCCGCTACCGGTCCTATTCTAACTCTCATTAGAACGAAGTATTACATTCCCATCCTATCGCATCAATTCCAAAATCCAATATGAAAGCCCCACCACTCGACCCCGCCAACCCCACACCAGCTCACGCATTCCTACCTGTGCCTGCATCCTCTGCGAAACTCAAGGCAGCTTCTACATCTACTACAAATGCTCAAGGTATGATAGCACAACCTTCTGGGTATGCCGCCAGTCCTTCCACCGCAGCGCATTCTACAGCCGGACCGCAAGTCTTTGGCAGAATCCCTCCGGAAAGTGCGAATTTGAGTGAACAGGATTTGGATCCATACTTCATAAGCTTTGAATCTTCTACGAAGGACTTGGAAGCGTTGTTGACCGGACCCATTGAACGAGTGAACCGGAGGACATTGACCCATTTGTCTTCGTTGTCGACCGATTTGGCGGAACTTGGCGCTAGATACAATGGGTTTTCGCTCTCGGAGCCATCGGCATCTCTTGCAGCTGCTATCGAAAGAGTTGGTCAAGCTGTTGATTCCTCTTACATTGCGACCGAGGAACTCTCTGCTTCCTTAGGTGCAACCTTTGCCGAACCAATGCGCGAGAGTGCACAATTTGCCGGTGTAGTGCGAAGTGTTTTGAGATATCGCGTTTTGAAGAGGGTTCAGCAAGAGATGACTAACGAGGACCTGGCTAAGAAGAAAGCTCTTCTAGAGCAGTTGGAAAGGAGCGAAGCTGAAGCAAAGAGAATCGACCAATATCTAACCAATAGTGGAACTGGCAATGTACCACGGCGGTCAAATTCGTCTGCAAGAGAACCGCCACAGGTAAGACGTGAATCGCCGCATGATGATACGGCATCAATTGACTCCGATTTTCCTCCAACTCACGGCGAAACTCCATCTGCTTCTCAAGGAATCCCTCAACAGGAAGAAATTCCTCCTACTCATCGAAAAAGTTCCAGTGGAAATTTCATCACAAACAAGATCTTTGGACGTATAAGTCATGCAGTTCATGGCGTTGTTGATGCTGACCCGGAGCGAACACGGAGGGATCAGATTAGCAAGACTAGAGAGGCCATTTCACATTTGGAGCAAGCACAACTTGCGTCCGCACAAGATGTTAAGGATGCAAGTGCAGGTGTTCTTAAGGATTTGCAGAGGTTTCAAAAAGAGAAAGAAGATGATTTGAAGAGATATATGGTATGTGTTAACCTCCTGCTACATTCCCTCTTTTGCATACCCATAGCAAAATTGCGACGGAAACACTAATCATGTTCACAGCTTGCATACGCGAGAGCTCAAATTGAATGGGCTAAAAAAAATAAGGAAACTTGGGAGGAAGCCAAACTCGAAGTGGAGAAGATAGATGACAATTAATGCGGAAGGAATGAAAGCTTCATGATGATGGGTGACGGATGATAAAGTTAATCAAAGCTAGCTAGTGGGCAATGGTGGTATTTTACGGGTGGTAATATTGATACGGGTTGGATCAGTAGGTATGAATAAAAAGGAGTTGCTGTGTAATTAGGAACCAGGAAAGATAGCTCTGCAAGCGCAGCCAACGAACAGAAATGATTAGAGATATACCCTTGAGATTGAGACTGAGGTTGATAGTAGCTGTGTGAACGAAATGGGTGAGATTCTTGTCTGAGATATCTGACAACGCTGCAAAGGTCTAGCTTTTTCGCAAGAGTGCACAGGTACTACTGAACGGATATCTGGGATATGGTTTGCCAAGATTACTGTCTCACAGTCTTACGTTGCCGGGAAAGGGGAACGGCATGGAAGCGAAAAGTGACCCATGGCTTGAAAATCAGTTGGCTCAGAAATAAGTAGCATGAAGTATTTTAACTTTCGCACGTTTGTGTAAAATAGGTAGTGGTAAGTTAAGGATGAAGTGTATAATTAATTGTTCGGCTTTGTCTCGCAGAACACCAACTAACAGAGAGAACTAGCGAGAGGAGAGTGAACGGTAGAGGCACGAAGTCACAACTTGGTTGCGCACAATCTTGGGTCAAGAAAGGAAAACGAAGAAATTTTTAGTTTGAAGGCGGGTGTTATGTTGAGATCCCTTCTTTGAAACTAAAACAAGATGTCATTATATCACATGTCCAGCTTTGAATCATTCTCTCTTGTTGAGAGAACTCTTTCTCGGAGCTATAATTCGAATCTTTGGTAAAGCAGGCTCGGAATTTCGAAGTTGATAAGGATTAATGATGCAGCAAACTTGAAATTAAAGTGAGCTGCACGTCCGACTGAATAAGATAACATTGATGATGATGTGGAAAATAATGCCAAGTCTTTTAGACGTGTCTATTTTTCCCTCAATATCAGTCAACTCTACACGAGTTTCTTATAGATTCAAGTTTTCAGTAGCTGTGTTGAATAAGGAGCAAATCTAAAATTTTGCGTTCATTTGTGAATCCTGATCTAGGTGGAAAGAGCAACCTTAAAAGGCGTCCCCTTTTATAAACTTCCTATCGGTGTGGGCACGAAGCACGAGATTTTTTTTTCTTCTTCAAAAGTGGACATGTTAGGATCATCCCAACATGTCCATTTTGAATCAAAACAAACCTATAAAGACCTCAGGAATTGTCTAGATTTGTGAATTCACTGTGTGAGCAGTAGATCACATCTCGGGAGTTTGTCTCTGTACAGTTAAATCACTGATTGTTGAGGATCATCTGTTCACATTCCTTCGTCTCGTGATCGTGCGAGCGAAGATGGGAATCAGAATGGATTCGACACACCAGCTCTGGCAGATGTAATAAGCAATGAGTGCAGGGAATGGAATATTAAATTTACCCACTTTCTTGGCCCAAATGCTCCATAGGAAGATGTTCTAACGTCTAAAATGAAATCAAGCTTTCCAATAGTTTGGTAAGCATTTTGGGTCCACTCGATAATGGATTCAGAAAAGCTAACAGCTGAAAACAATACCACAAGCTAAATTTGATCATTCTTTTTCCGCGCTGTCCCAATGAAAGATCAGATAATAGTTTTCTTTATATAGAAACAAGCTTTAAACAAAAGGACCAAAGAAAAGCTTGCAGGGAGAGTGCAAAGTGTTTATCCGCTTGTCAGTAAGATTGCGGGGTGGCTTTTTGTGGATTCGCGGGGACTGGGGGGTTGGAGAAGATGGGGTTCTCGGGGTTGTAAGCGACCGCCGTTTTGGCCAGCTAGGTTAAATGGAACTCGAGGAGCTTCGATCTTTCAATTTCTACTTAGTACTGGGACTGAAAACATAGTCTCGGGACTCTCTACCCTATACATCGAAAGCTTCATTGAATCTCAAATTAGTTCATGATATGGAGCTTGAAGATATATTGCTGGCACTTATCACTTGCAAACATGTTCGATTTCCCTTATTGCACACAGGTCAGATGGAAATAAATTCCAGGGTATGAGGGTCAATCTTTTACCGGGAACCATGCTTCTATACAGATTATTGGTCGATCAATCTCACGCCTCAGCCGTGCATATTCACATCGAAGCTCCGGTGAGGGTGAAGGTTACGTATGTGTGAAAGTGGATAAGAAGCTCTGGATAAGATCCAGCCATGCGCAAAATAAATTTGACAATTTCCCTCTTTCTTGTCGTACCCCAATCTAGATCTCAATATCTCTGAGTATTGAGCTCCAATCCGCTATCATGGGGATGTTGTCCAAAGTCGAGGATCGCCCTACTCCTTCTCAAGTCTATAATTGGCGTGTATATGCATGTTCTATTGTCGCTGGTTTTGCTGCTGTCATGATAGGTTATGATAGCGCATTCATAGGAACAACTATCGCCCTGCCATCTTTCAAAGAGGAATTCAACTTCGCCGCATTATCTACCACGAAGTTAAATCTTGTGAGCGCCAATATCGTATCATGTTATCAAGCTGGAGCATTCTTCGGTTCTCTCTTTGCGTACATTGCGGCGTATTTCCTTGGAAGAGTCCGAGGAATGGCTGTATTTAGTGCTGTATTTACAATTGGTGCTGCAATGATGCTTGGTGCAAATGGAGATCGTGGCCTGGGTCTCATATACGGCGGTCGAGTTCTTGCAGGTTTGGGCGTAGGAGGTTGTTCGAGCTTAGCTCCCATTTATATTTCCGAGATATCTCCACCTGCAATTCGTGGTCGATTAATTTGCGTAGGTTTTGCCAGTCAATTGCACATTAAAGTTCTTGCTAATCATCTGCCAGATGTTTGAGTTAGGATGGCAGATTGGTGGACTGGTTGGATTCTGGATTAATGTGAGAACAACAATCGTTGAGTGAGGGGAGAGTTGCTAATTGTCTCTGCAGTACGGAATCTCTGAAACTCTTCCATCTAACCACGAGCAATGGATAATTCCATTTGCAATTCAGCTTATTCCTTCCGGATTGTTATTATTTGGATCATTTTGGCTTCACGAAACCCCTCGCGTGAGTACACTGGCTTCCAAATCTTTCACTATTTCTTCTCAATTGCATTGCTTTTCCGAACCATGGCTAAATCTTATTCCATATAGTGGTTGATGAGCAAAGGAAAACGGGATAAAGCTATCAAAAATCTATGCTGGATTCGAAACCTCACTGAAGATGATATCTACATCAGGGAAGAGATCTACGCAATCGACCAAAATATTGAACAACAAATGGCGGGTGGTGGTCTTGGATTCTGGCAACCATTCAAACTCCTCGCGAGAAGTCGAAAGATTCAATGGAGATTTTTCCTTGGAGGTGCATTGTTCTTTTGGCAAAACGCTTCTGGTATCAATGCCGTCAACTATTATTCTCCAACTATCTTCAAGAGTATTGGAATTATCGGTACCAATACTTCACTATTCTCGACCGGTCTATTTGGTGTTGTCAAAACCGTGGGAACTATCATTTACTTGCTGTTCCTGATTGATCAATTGGGTCGCAGGAAGCTATTGATGATCGGATCCATTGGTGGAGCTTTGTGCATGTACTACGTCGCTGGTTACATTGCAATTGCAAAACCTGCGGATCACCCAACAAGTTCCCTGCCGCCTTCTGGTGTATCTGCAGTTTTCTTTTTCTACTTGTGGACTGTAAGTCCCCAGCCAATTGGATACCCAATGACTTACTGATAACTCTTTAGGCATTTTACACCCCAACCTGGAACCCAACACCCTGGGTAATAAACGCCGAGATCTTCGACCAAAGCGTCCGAACGCTAGCTCAAGCACATGCCGCTGCCCATAACTGGCTATGGAATTTTCTCATCTCGAGATTCACACCTCAAATGTTCTCTTCAATGGGATATGGAGTCTACTTGTTCTTCGCATCATTGATGATTTGGGGTGCGGCATTCGTCTTCTTCTTGATTCCAGAAACGAAGAACGTTCCTCTGGAGGCGGTTGATAGGCTTTTTCAGCGCAATTTACCGGCTAGGAGAGCGCATGCAGTTGTATGGGCGGAATTGGAGCAGGAGGAAGAGGCATTGAGAGCGGGAATCACAGCGGGATTGGAAAAGGAGAGGGCCGCTTCGCATGTTGAGACTGTTTAGGATGGGCGGGACACGAGGATTGGTATTTATTCGTAGCTAACGACCAATTCATCGCTTGATTATTGCTGCAGTAGTGAGAAATAGTAGTAGCAAAAGCTCTGCATAATTTTGCCCCCGTGTCAGTTTTCATGAAATGAAGAGATTCAGCTAGAGGACGCGGAGTGCTTGTTTTTCCGGAAGAAGACAATCGATATCAGAATCAATGTCTGTTCAGCTTCGAATAATATATAGTGACCCATATGACTCGGGCATCTCACACATATCGAAAGCCAGAAGTTCCTTTGCCTTAGACTCAAGTAGAGGTTAAAGGGCATCAAGGAATGGAAACTCCCAAACCTTGGAACTGTGCACTCCTTCTCTTTCTCCCTACTTCCTATTCCCGAGCCCCAATAAGAATGCAGTTCTCAACACCAACCCAAACCCGAGAATCCCGTAGTTAATCAACTCCTCCGTCGACCATCCCCCAACGTTAAAAAGCCCAATTGAATCCGCCTCGTAGATTCCCCAAGCATGCCCTACGTCACACACCAACATAGCAAATACCACAGTTTTCCACACGGAATAATCGCGAGTGAGTCTCAGGACGACCGCTTCGTTGATTGTGAATAGGATATACAGAGCCGCGATATCAGTGGAGAGAAACTTTATCACGGGGTCTGGGGTAAGGGTTGAGGAGAGAGAAACGAAGGGTTTAGAAAGGGAAGAGGGGGCCGTGCCGTGGATGAATTTGTAGGGTTGGAAGTAGGCTAGGTATGCGCCAGAGAGGGCCAGGATAGGTTCGATGTAGAGGAGAAATATACGATAGAAGGGGTGGATTTTGGAAATGCGAGAATCAACTGATGGGGCCATTGTGAAAATGGTGACGATGACGGCAATGTGCTGGAGAAATATTGAAGGCGTTAGGTTAAAGGTAGGTCATGTTATATATGTAAAAGATGTGGTTTATGAGCTTCAATGTCGTGAAAGACTTGAGACAATGTTTATCGATTGAGAAGTCAGTCTAGTCTGTGCTGCCGGAAGTTTTCCGCCTGCCACTGATAAACCCACAATTTCAATGCTATCGCACTGAAATCGTTTACCGTACTCCTGAGAATCTCACGCCTGCGCCGTAAAGATTACATTTTGAGGGACTTAATCATGTAGGAGACCGTAGCTTCGGAATTTTGGAAACCGAATCTCAATTGCTTCAGCAATTTATCCGTGCTTTTATTTTTTCTCAAGCCTTATTTTATACCGCAATCACAACCTCCCTCATGAACCTCGGTGTCTCCTCTTTAAACCACCCTTCAGGCTTGAGATTCCTTCTCATGTTGTTGTGGAACCGGCCTCTCATTGTTCAATTTCCTCTTGAAGAATCGACCGGTATCGCCCATTGGAAAATCGAAAAATAGTGCTTCCTGGCACATCAAATGTCCCACAGTATAATATCCAAACATCCCCGCTATGAAAGCAAAGGCTCCGGCAGTTTTCTTGAGTGCGGCGGCTGTTGCAACGTTGCCGTCTGCAGCACAGAAGTACGATGCGCTGACGAGAGTGAAGGCTAGTTGTACAAAAAAGAAGATGGCAACATAGACGAGGTTTCTAGAGTATTGATTAGATCTCAATCGGAAGATTGCCAGAGGTGTAATATATAGTACATACATTGGAAGTGATCCGATCAAGAAAAATAGGTTGAAGACAGACCACACTGTTTCTGTCAGCTTCGTAGCTTCTCAACAGGCAGTCACGGATACCTACACAAGACAAAGAATCCAAGGGCATTATTATACTGTACAGTATCATTCCCATATGCAGCTGCGATTCCCAGAAAAGGAATGTCCAATGCACCAAATCCAGCATAGAAAAGTCCAAAAGCACTCAGGACAGTATAGCCATATGAATTGCCCCGAATGAGCTCCCACTGAGCAGAGATCACCATGCCTATGCCTGCGCTTTAAGAGGATTAAATGGATGAAATTTCAAAGAAGAGAAGGAGGAAGGAGTTTCTACCAAAAATTGAAATTCGCAACGAAAACATCTGTATTAGATAGCCCGCGGAACCCCATGAGAGCACAAGAGAGCGTTGTCAGAGTAGTCGCAAATGCTCCGATTGCTAATGCGGTCTGAACAAAGTCACAAATGAGTTGATGATTGTATAGGGGTTTGGAAAGACTCACCGGACTACCAATTGTGCTTCCAAAGGATTGTGGTACTACATGGATGGAATATCTTCGCAAGCTTTGGTCGATATCGACGTCTTTGAGACAGCCGCTTTCGATATCTCTACTGCGAATTGTGTCAACCATTTTGAGACAATCAGCCAAGCCTTAAAAGTCACGTAGATTTAAGGAAACAAAACAGAATCCGAAAAGACAGCAATCGGCGTTTGTCGGGATTAGCCTCTTGATCTGAAGATACCAAATCCCGAACTTCGCAGACAAAAATAGTCAGTGCTAAGGTGTATACTTTACTCGCAGTTTCGACGCATGAGCAATGATTCAAACAGTCCAGACTGCGGTGCCAACAACCAGAAACTCTTCGTATTTGAAAGCGGTTCAATAATCACGATGAACCCAGTATTTCGAATGTCCTAAATATCTGAATATGATTCATACATTGGGAACCTTCTTGAGGCCGTATTTATATGACACGAAACACTTGTTCGTACTCACATTGCCCAGTCTAAACGAAGATTTCGACATATACGCAGTCATGACATGCTTCTCGGCAATCATTTAGGCATTATATCGTTGAGGTCAGGAATAAGGATTCAGATAGATGATTGAAGGCCAATGCACTGATCTGATGTGGCGGATGCACCAATCAATGCCTCATCTGGGGAAATACCGGCTTCTTGGAAATGGATTTCCCCAATGATCAACAACACTAATAAGAGCACGACATTGAGGTTAAGTGCGCGCAATACACAAAAACATGCGTTTCTGGTCACAAAAGAGGGGTGAGCGTCGTGGAGAAAAGGTTGTGGAAATCTTGTATTAGTCAGCTTAGACAACATTCAACCAAAAAAGAAACATTCACAAAAACAATAGACGGCTGAACAAACGACCCGACTGATTTTTCGAAGTCTGCATGGTCTAGCGTATACCTAGTAGTCTTGTACTTATATCAACCTAAATAAATTTCTCTTCTCTTGAGCATGTATTTGCGCATTCACATGTCCAATAACTTGAGATTCTTCATTTGTCTCTTGACCCCAATCCACCTCCGGTGCTTGACGAAGTCTGATGGCGGGTAGAGCTCAGAATCGTTGTTGGGAAAGATGTAGATAGATCTGATGGTGTTATAACAACTTGTTCAAGAATGTCACTACTTTGGTGCGCACCACCATGGCCATTCTGGCCACCACCAGCTCGACCACCTCGTGACGTGGGTATATTACGATCTCGAATAGAGTCGCGAACGCTAATGCTTGGATTTTTGATTAGGTAATTCCTCGCATTTTCTGCTGGTGATGGGTAAGGGAATGGAACCCTTTCTTTTCTTGAGTTAGTTGTCTCTGCGACAAGCCCAACGATGAATCAACTCACTATCACCATACTCATAATACCAATTAAGATCTGCCATATATCCAGTCAAGTGGACATCTTCTGGATGATTCGCAACCGCCTGGTCGATTAGTTGCAAAGCTCGCTGCCGTACTTTCCGTTCGTATTCATGGCGTTGTACAATAGTCCAATCCTTCGCATCCAGGTCCCGTAAATGTTTCTCGATTAGTTCATTTGTTCGAATGACAGACATGTATCCCCGCGGGGGGACGTTGTAAGGCATTTTGCACCAGACTTTTGATTTTGAGGTAGCATGAAAGTTTCAAAATTTAATTGATCTAGATACAGAATTGAAGGAAGTCTTCTCAGGCTGGCCAGTGAGCAGAGTGAATCCAGCTCGAGGACAAAAGACGATTCACTACCTACTTGAGTGAATGTCTTCTGGCACGTCATTCAATTGTATGCCTCAGTTATACCTGTGTCCTAGAAACATGTCATTAATATATTCATAATGTAGTTTGCTTTAGACTATCAATAATCTATCTGGCTTTCTTTTTTATGGATTTTTTTCCGAAGATGAATGGGCTGAAAGATTTAAAAGATTTAAAAGATTCAAAAGCATATGATGATCGGCAATAGGTTTTCACGTTTCAAGATTTCATTAAAGCCAATGTATACCCACGAGAGAATTGAAGGAGGTCATCACGAGGTGAGGGACGAAGCTAATCACCCGATACAAACTCCTTTATATAAACTATATAGCTATAAACTTTACGAATTCGAGGTTTCATGAAAGAAGTATTCAAAAGTTAGCCACGTCATAATACTTTGAAACTTTTCGAATGAGACATACGGCTTTAATGGGAGTTAGATGAAGCCAAGTACATCAAAAACTACGCTGGTGTCAGCGGGTCTGCCATTGATATAACTTAAAGTACCCAGTCTTGGAAACTTCTTTAACTGATCAAACTGACTCGAAAATTTGAATGGTAGCGTGAGACACCTAGGTGTTAAGTTTGACAATTGAAACTGCCTCCCTTTCCGAAAAGGGGGCGTATAGTTGACCAGTATCTACTGTACATAATGCTCTCATATCGTCCTCTACACAACAAATCTTTGAAAAAGCTACTTCCAAATCACAACAAAACTCACGACAGAAACGCACACCACCATACCAAAGTGAGGCCAAGGAATTTTGATGAACCTATCCTAGCGTCCAGGCTACCAGAGGTCACAGTATCTACCCCTCACCTGTTGGAACTATGGAGTCTCGATTCTGATCAGCGATCACAAGTTTTTGGTGAACAAAACATCAGGGTTTGCAAGATTGAGGCTTCATAAAGTGAGGTAATATTTTTGCATGGCGACTTATCAAATGTAACAAGACATTTGAGCCACTCGCATCAAGAGCAGAGCAAATGATGCTCGAGCTTTATCATGGATGATTATCAAAATGCTAATGATGAGGGATAACGGTGATAACATACCCAGGAGTATTGAACTTTCTCTCATGGGCCCGGTTGGTGGTGTCTCGGCTACCGGTCGGGGACATGCAGGGCAAAGACCTGCGAACTCTTCGAGCACTGCTTCAAAAATAGCATCAAATGCAAGTTCTTTAGCCTCGGCTACGAGAATAAAAATATGTTGAATGCATTCACTGTCCTACATTTACGCTAGCTATCATTAGTCATCAAGATATATACCTTCTCTTGATTCCATAGTCTTAATATGATAGCCATTACAATGCAAGCCTCCGTATACCTACAATAAAATATATACACCTTAAAATAGTGGTGGGACATCGAAGAGAGCGAGCAGCGAAATTGGTTTGATAATGCAGATAACACTGGCGATTTTGACCATAAAGGCGACAAGAAGAGATGAAAATTTCCAGATGAAAGCTCACTACATAGCATGCCTGATTATGTTTATATTTGATGGAGGCTCCCAAAGACCTCTGGATGAAGACCCCCGGGGTTTCCCAAGTGAAGTAAGACCTCCTCCATGATTTGTTCAGTGGTCATGGATCTCAATGGTGCGCCAATTAGAAACTCTATTGCTGGGAAATGAGTCTCAAAGCATCGAGTGATCCCACGAAATAAGTTGCTCGTTTGCCCTGATGGCGGAGTGTACTCAAACTAGCCTTGGCGATTCCGCGATTGGCGAGGAAGATCCAAGAAAGATCGTGATCTACTTAGGAAAATACTATAGACACTCATCTGTAGTACGGTGGGGGAACATATGGAAGATCTCATCAAATCCAATTTATTAGGACCTGATTTATTGCCATCACTCCAGGAGTGGTCTGGCTGAAGCTAAAAACAAGATGCATATGCATTCTCATTCATAGCTCGTTCTTGCAAACGAATGAATCTTGTTTAGAATATCTCATCCAAAATCAAAAGTGCCGCAGCGATATACAACCAGGGTGACCAGAAGTTTGGACCTGCAGACTGGATGCAAATTTTCAACATCCGGAACAAAATCATCATTCGAAATGAATTTAGTGATTCATAGTGTTCGAATGTTCTCATTTTTATCAAAATATCATAAAAACAAGAATGAAGTCCTATGAATTGTCGAAATGCAGTCCAAACCAATGCACATATGCAACTATCCTGAACGTTGTAAATTGAAATGCTCCACATGCCATTCACAGCCTGCTTCCATAACCCTTTTCACTAAATCGCATGTGATTAAGCAAACGCACAAGCACGTAAGTGTCACGACCGCTTGGTCCATGATCTAACGAACTTTAGTATCATGTATGTGATATTTGAGTTTTAGAGGCATTAACATCCATCGTATTTGGAGGCTGTGTTGGCCACGAACTGCCAACGCTTTGTACACAATGAGAGCAGTTAGTCTCGGCCAGAGCATTTTCTTTTCCTATGTCCATCTACCTCCCGTGCGGGGTATTTCTCACATTTGCACCCCTTTCAATCGAACGATTAACTATTTCATGCACGTGTCTAGATCTATTTGTCAATTTATCTCTACAATTGGTTACAATGCTAGGATTACACGTCATGATTGGACATGAAGCGTTGAAGAATTCGGACGGCGTTTCAGACAATTCTGGAATTTTCATGGCATGATACGAATACACGAAGATCAGATGAAAAGATTTCAAACCATTTCCCCGGTAAAATGAGAATGTCCGGAAGGAAAACGGACTCAGCCTCGTTAACAATCGAACGTTCAAGAGATTGTCAATACAAGAATATTCATATGACGCTGCCATGACCTCTCCTCTAGAAAGATGGAGTCCAGGAACGCCTCGAAAGTTTGTCGTTACCCAAAGGGTCTCTGTACTGCGAATACAGTCAGCAAACCAACATCGCTAGGACTTCCGGACATCTAGACCATCCTCAAAATCCGCATTTTTCGTTTTTAAGTTTTTGGACTTCATTCGGATCCACTCCTCGCCACTGCTACTTTCTTAGTAGGAATGTATATTTTACCCGATTTAGCATTAGGACATTATGGAATCCACATAGAGGATGACTCTTTGAAGATTTTTATATACTAAAGAAAAAATACTTCAAGAAGAGAATGAAATTTTCGTGGAGGCTGGTCGTGTGATGTGTTGTACAAATTTACAAGAACGGTGTGGAATTTCTATTACAGAAAGAAAGTCGGTACATTGCTTGGTCGTTGGCCTCGGCTACGAACGTTTGAATGTTGGTACCTGTGTACGGGGAGAGTATTACAGTAAGACATTGAATTAGCATGGAATCGTAGTCTCCCCCTCTCGCCCCTGAATCTAAAATCTTATCTACTCGAAATCATTTCAAACATTCAAATACTGAATCCAGTAAGATATACAGAGTAGATTGATTCGTATCAAGATATTAGGTCCTCAGGTGTATCAATGTCGATCATGAACACTCCGATTGGTATCAAAATCATCTCATCAATGATCACTCTGATGAATACCTGGTGCTGTAGTAAACCCAAAAATACCCACTTGCAGTCATTTACCAAAGCCGTCATCATATTTAACTTTTTGTTGATTTCACACCAGCAACCACACCGTGCACTTGCTATATGATCCATAATTAAGTACATTTCTCAGCATTTCTCTTGGCTCTTGAACAGGGCTGACAAAATACCCATCCATGCCTCCTTCCATGCTTTACCATGTGCACACTGCACCAGGTGCTACGCCACAGACCATGACCATTGTGACCTATCAGCGCTTACAATGGATGAATATAAATGCAAGACCCGGCCACAATCACTATCATTCATCAATAATCCAAAAATTTAAGGTTTATAGCATCGAATTGATTAAAGAGCTGTCGTGTCCTGCCATTTCGTACTCGTCCCCCCATAGAAAGAGATCCATCCATCACTGTTATCATCATAATCATATCATTTATTTATTCTCCATTTTTTGTGCCCAATCGTCCATCCCAATTCCACACAGCGACATATTGATCGATCACTCTATACCATATATATCATAACCTTCCTCTCCTTGTGGCTAATCTCCCGCAACATATTCGTCGATTAGAACCTAGTCTTTCATCAACTCTCCCATTCACACTCGGGCAGTTCGACGTAGCTAATCAAAGTACAATCATGTCCGGGGCATTAAGTCTGCTCGCAGAGCTCGACAAGGAGACCAATAAAGCTCCAAGTCGAAAGAACAGTCAAGCAAAACCAAGGACGAGCAGATCAACAGCAAATTCGCGATCATCTTCAGTCCAATCGTAAGTTTTTCGAATTCTTCCCCGAAAATCATCTCACACTGATAACTAACACTGAGTGCAGAAGGGGACCATCACAAACACAACGTCCAACCTCAGCCCCGGGGCCCAGTCCAGTAATTCCACCTCAAAATATAACTCCTCGACGTACTACACAATCTACAAATGTCACCCCTCGAACGTCATTTGAACTTGGAACTGAAAGATCGAGATCCCAAGGCCCGGATTCTCGAAGAGTTTCATTCGCAGAGGCCCCGCGACCTCAAACGAGAACTCTAATGATACCCTCGAAAGAAAACATGCCATCGTCCGGGTTTCCGTACAACATAAAATTGAACAAATATGGTGTTTCCGAGCACGAATGGTCACAATTCACCAAAGAAATAATTGAAACTCTGCCACCGTCAAAGAGCTTTAGCTGGTTATGGAAGCGTGGGAAAATTACTGCGATAATCAAAAGAGACCTTCAATACGAATCGGAATTGAAATCAGCTTTGAGGCAATGGAACAAAGGATTCAGACGTAGAGGCTTCCAGGTGTATCTGGAAATTCCAGTCGAGAAGGATTTGACCGATGATGAGGTCTCGGGAGATACTAAAGAAGAAAAGAAGCAAGCTAAGAAGGATGCCAAGAAATTCCGATTCATAATAGGTGCTGGGAATTCTTCTTCCTCTTCCGTTTACTCGAGGACGAGTTTGGCGGAAAGCGTTAGTAGAGAAGATAAGGCTAAACCCGCCCCGATTTCGCGAGAGGAAGAGGACCAACTAAATCAAAAGTTTCCACAAGCTCAGACAAATGGCACTGGGACTGCAACCAGTACGACAGAAGGTGGGCATGACGAGGATGAATCTTCAATTGAAAAGGCTCCAATTCTTTCACCGTCAACAGACACTGTAGACCATGCTCCCGGTGCGGTGTCCGTGTCATGAATTTCGAATTCATCGAACTGTAAAATATGAAGGAGGGGATCACGACATATAACGAAGATAAATGATGATGGTTTGGTTGGCGTTTAGGATTTGAATCGTTGTTGCTACCGATTTGGACATGTTTAATGAACGGGTAGTTTTAGGCTCCACTCAAGGTATTGGACCAACAGAACGGGTGAATTGGACATTGTCATGTTATGTACATTACTCCCTGATGCATAGCGAGATTTGTACACCGAAATTTGTATATTAGATGAGAATTTAACCATTACCAGCGGCGGCTTTATGGGTCTTCTCTTACTGTGGCCTCTTATCCCTAGAATTGCATTACCAACATTTGTGATGGAATTGGTGAGTAAAGCGGAGGGAATGAGAATGTATTATTCGTTTACTTCGAGGCATTTTTTCTTTTCTTTCATTGGTTCTCAAAGTTCTCTTGTCATTTTGTGCCCTTTTTTCTTGAATCTCTGTTCCATTTTGTCACTCATCTCAGAAAATCTCAAGGATTTTTTGACAGCCACACAGTATTTGACCCTGCTCCAGCCGTGTCGATCGCACCACGAAAACCATCTCACTCGGCGCCGCTACTGAAGAATCATATCTCCTATTGCAAGCGCATTCTTAGTGGCGGTATCCACTGCGGTAATCACTTCTAGTCAGGGGTGACGATGTATTACCTGGCCATACTTGATGACCTCATAACAGGAAACTCTTTTAGGAAATAAAACCTTCTATACATACTCAAAGTACCGCCACAATGAATGCTTTTGAGGGTCACGTTTGTTTCGCGATGTTTCCCAGCATTACACTTTAATGTTTGTAGAGAAGTCTTTTTCTCGAGTGATGAAATTTGGCCTCTGTGACGGACACCAACAATATTCTGCGGCTTTTTCATGGGCCTTAAGAAGGTGAACTCGGCTTCAATACCGATAGAATTTTTATTCGGCCTTCTATGAAATCGTGATTCATATTCAAAAAGTGTCTGGCATAGAGAAATCAATAATTGATGTGGTCAATAGTGACCCAAATCATGAATCTATAAACAATTCCTATACAACAGTTGCAATTACCATCACATAAATAGATTGTGAACTTCCCATGTTTTTAATGAACCAAATGCGATTACAGTTCCTATTGCTTGAGAGTAGACGCATGCTTTATTATGTTTTTCACAGTGTTGCTTTGTATAGCAATTCTCATTCCGTCTTGTCTTCTTTCTGCTATACCAAAGCAGGCGTTATCAAATATTAAGAGAACTTCAACCTCAAATTGCTTAAATACTGCATCGTCACGGAATTGTTGGAATGGTAACTATTCGATTGATACAGATTCGGAGGAGGCATGGCCAGATACTGGGGTTGTTGTTGCTGTATGTATTTAATGTGTTGTCAAAGTTGTTCATATCTCATTCTTCGCAGTACACTCTTACCATAACAAATCAGACTATGTCACCCGACGGTACACCAAGATGGATGTTAGTAGTCAACGGCACTTACCCAGGTCCTACCATTACTGCAAGTGAGTTCTTTCCAATGTGGCCCCCGTTCCACAGTGCAATGTTGGCTCATCTCTTCATAGATTGGGGTGATACACTAGAAATTACTGTTGCCAATCAAATAATCACAGACGGGTAAATATCTCCCCTGCTTTTCTTATCTCACCATCAAATACTGAATCTATTTAGTGTAAGCATTCACTGGCACGGAATTGTTCAGAAGAATACCAATACCATGGATGGTGTAAATGGAATAACAGAATGTCCAATTCCACCTGGTTCATCTAAAATCTACAAATTTCTCGCAACCCAGCATGGTACCTCTTGGTATCACTCCCACCATGCAGCCCAATATGGTGACGGAGTTCTTGGAAGTATTGTCATTAACGGTCCTGCTTCGCTGAATTATGACCATGATCTCGGTCCACTACCAATTACTGATTTCTACTATAAGTCTACCTATGAAGAAGGCCTTCTCTCTGTTAGTAAAGGTCCTCCAAAAGCAGACAATGGCCTCATAAACGGAACCAATCGAAACCCTCACAAAACCGCTGGAGTGTACAATCAAGCATCAGGACTAGTTCCAGGAGCAAAATACCGTTTACGAATCATCAACACGAGTATAGACAATCATTTTCAAGTCACTTTAGACTCTCACTCTTTTCAAGTGATTCAAACCGATTTCGTACCGATTCAGCCCTACACTACCAACACCGTCTTCATAGCAATTGGTCAACGATATGATGTTATCATCACAGCTGATCAAACGCCTTCCAATTACTGGTTCAGAGCCATTGTTCCCAAACCTCCGACACAAAAGGGGTTTGGCTGTGGTCAAAATGCTAATAATGGGTCTATCAATGCCATTTTCTCCTATCAGGGTGTCGAATTATCGGAGCCAACTTCCAATTCCTTTCTTATACCCCAAAGCTGTGAAGACGAGACTCAACTAGTCTCCTGGCATGAGAAAGCCGTGCCCGAAAATGAATTCGTGTGGCCTACCGCCCAAGAATTAGTTGTTACTGGCCCAGGAAGTAGTTCGCTTCCAAAAGCACCCGCACCATATATCTGGAGTATCAACGATACATACATGGAAATTGAGTGGGATAAGCCCACGCTCCAATATGTTACCCAGGGAAACAAAAATTACAATGTACATCAAAGTATCATTGAACTTCCGGATGCAAATGTATGGACATTCTGGATCATCAAAAATGCCGCGGCGGTACCACATCCTATTCATCTTCATGGTCACGACTTTTACATATTAGGACAAGAGAACAGTGTCAATTTCACAGATAAATCTACTTTAAACTTTGCTAATCCTGCTCGGCGTGATGTAGCCATGCTTCCAGCTCTCGGGTATTTAGTTATTGCCTTTGTTACGGATAATCCTGGGGCTTGGTTGTTACATTGTCATATCGCGTTCCATGTCGGGGAGGGGCTTGCACTTCAATTCCTAGAACGAGAATCAGAAATTGCGCAAAGAGTAGATCTTTCCGCTGTAGATGCGGAATGCAAGACATGGGATGCATGGTATAATACCGAGCGGGTTGATAATGCTTGGAACACGGAATTTGATTCGGGTGTCTAATCTGGTAATGATACTTGATGGCGTTTTGTTCTGTATATATTTATTATATGGGAAAAGGCTTTCTTCATTAAATGAATAATTTGGTGCTATACCATTGGCAGTAGTCATGAACTGTTTTAACCGCAATTGCATCCGCTCGCGTATTATAAAGGGGTGAGAACTTTCAAACCGCTAGCATTTACATAATAGAAGCAAAATTGAAACCTGATATGCATTCATGATAGCTTGCGATGCAGGCCTGATAACTGGGAGAAAAGATAAAGCGAAGTGCGGGCGCAGTTGAGGAGTTACAAGGTAAAGCCAGCGAGTTCAGATCTATGTACAAAGTTCATATTGTCACAAGAAGCCGCGTATGCGTTGACGATAAATATTTATGGATAGTTTATAATTCAGATGAGAGAGTACAGCGTGAAAGAAGCAATGTGCCGGGGAGAGTCCAAATATTTTATACTTCAATACCATTCCCATGTTGGAGTAACACCGTACTTATCTTATGGCTTGGTGGAGACGAGACAAATTAAAATTTCGTAAAGTGTAAGTTTGTGTTTGTGTTTCTTCTTGGCTCATGTTTTCAAGCTAATTGTTCTATTCTAATACACGATCTTAAGGATGCCTATTAATTATTTATCATTGGAGCCAATTTTTGAACTACTATTGCATTGGTTCGCTGGAATCTCCGTTACGGTGATAAATTTGGTTGCCACTTGTGAAGATTGTGATGACAGGAGGACTAGTTGTCATGTTCGTCCAAAACGCGGGGTTTTTAATTGTGTTACATCAATAATCTAGTAACTCGAGTCTAGAGTTTTACACCATATGAACAAGATTATCTGGAGTAGTAGCAATGGGATGGAGAAGGACAAATTTACTATGCCGATAATCTGCAGGAAATCTCTTTTGCGTTGTAGTTGACACATGTTCTTGTTGAAAGATAACTATCCATGATTTATTGCTTTGGTCTCTCTCCTCGGAAAAAGACTTTGCATAAACTCATGGTTATATATCTATGTAAGATACAGTTTCTTCGAACTTTTGATGATCGGCGTCATCTTTGCGAAAATTGAGTCAGCCAAGGCTTTAGCCTTTAAAGATAGTCCGGTCACGCCATTTAATGCATTTGGATGTCTGACGTAAGTGAAATCTAATAAACTATAAGTAGAAGGAGTTCATATAATGCATTCTTACCTTCATGCTTGTCAAAAAGTTATTCAAATTTTGTGTTCTTGGTACTCAAAAAATAGCATGTGAGAGATTTGCGGATAATTTTTGTGAGGCACTGGCTAACTCCAAAATATCCATCAGTGAAACAGTTGCAAACGAATACCAAAAACTTGAGTTTTGAAATTCTCTTCAGTGTCATACAAACATACAGTTACTAGGAGTCAAATATGTCTAAGTGGTGTCGTCAAGAACCTTCAAGAGCTACTACAATTTGGTGCATAGGCGCCGTCGTATTAGCAATGACGTTGGGTGGATTCTTTATTGGCTACTATTGGGATCGAGACGATGTTTCCAAAATGCGGTCGAAAGTTTTGCTTGGGCTTCTAGCATTCCCTCCTGAAGACAGATTAGAACGGGTTCTAGACCTATGTATGCTCCCTCTTCGAAATTGTACAGAATCCCGCGCAATTCATGACAACGAGGAGGCCATACAGCATCTTAATCGAATTATGTCGGTAGAACAATGGGAAAGCAGACTGGATGTCTCTAATTTGAGGTGCTTGACATTGGAAGAACGTAAATATTTCCAAAGTATTGCACGCCACAAGAAATATGGATGTCCCAGGTCTGACTGTTGTAATCAAGAAGCCATGCTCCGGAGCCGGATCACAAACTATAATAAGAGAAAAGCAGAGCAAGAGATTAAGTCATTGAGTCATATTTGTGGACATGATTTGTTTGTACGAGAAGCATACGGAAGACGTAGCACCCACGATATGTAGGTCCTAATTGTCTAATTGTATTCTGTCTGAAGAGCTAGCTATGTACAGGAGGTAGTAGGCCTTATATAGACCTACTGAAAGAGCTAGTCTCTTCTTCATTCGCTTAAGGCTTTGTTACAGTAACCTTACTATAGTAGTAATTGAATTAAAGTCATTCACTTTGTTCACACATGATTGTTCTGGCAAGGATCTGGAGAAGTGCCAATCACGGTGCCAAGAAAATCGGGACAGAAAGCTAAATAGACTTTTGAGTCTGGAGAGAATCAAGTTCTATGTACAAAACCTTCTCCCGGGAGGAAACGCCGATTACTGATACGATATAAAAAAACGGCTTGACAGAACGGACTAGGATTTGTGGTGAGTAAAGGGACGTCAATTATGCTTAGTCAATCTCGAGGCTATACACATACAACGACCAGACTTTTCAAAATGTATGATTATCGAAATTTGAGGAACTTAGTTTTGGCATGGAAGTATAGCAATCCAGACCTCTCACTGAATCTCAGGGTGGGAGCACATTTGTAGATTTGTATTTAGATCAAAAATTGCGGTGTGCATGGTGCTGAGTATCCTGGCTTGTCCCCATTGGCGCAGGTTAGTATATGAACTGCAGTCTACTAAGAAAATAATCAACTGCGCAGAGCTGTGGAAATTTCAATCTCTTGGAATTTGCAAGAAAATTTGTAATCTGTTGGCATCTTGTTGAATGGTGGACATTTCAAGTTACTTTCAATGTTTGAAAACTCGTCAACATTTGAAGATCATTGGTTCATGCATATGTGCAGTGTGGAGACAGACAGACAGTAGGAATACCATATTATATCACATCTTGTCAATCAACCCGAGTCGTTGACAATATCTATACATGGCAGTTAGCAATGTCTAGTGAACTACTCACACCTTTCAGTCTAAGGGGCTAAATTTCAAGACTATTTCATTTCTACCCCCCCCCCCCCCCCCCCCCCCCCAACCAGAATCTCAACCCATGTCCCATATTCCGAACGAAATTTCAAGATAGAAACCCAAAAAAATAGCAGGCGCTATAGACTAGGACTGAAATCTGAGGAAGAAACTTGCAACAGTAGACATGTGTCCCATCAGAGAAGGGGAGCAAGGGGTGGCAGACTACTCGTCACCCCTTGAACCACCAATCATCGAAATTACGACAAAATTGGACATCGAGAACAGAGACGACGCTATATGACGAGTCGAGAGTATAGATAGCCTAAAAACCATGAACTCGTCCTCCTTTCGATCTAAAGTCATCTCATTTCAGACTGATAATCTGACGGTGTCAAATATTGAAATGGGAATGGCAAAACGAGGGTAGATATCCAAACGCACAAGTCACGACAAAAATTTAGTCATCACGAAGTTGTGTGCGGACCGTGGAGAACCAACAGTATTCCCTCGACGCAAATTCTTAGACCTGTCAGTCAAAAAAATGTACAAATGTACATAGACCGGCCTGACTTTCGAGGATCCCATTTGAGAAGAACGAAACAATTTCTCCGTTACAAATGGACTGGATGAATCCTGTAGGCAAATACATACATCCCATCATTGATCCGGTGACGCCAACTGTACATACGTCCATATATTTCCGGCCCTCACTCCAATCCTTCAGTTAGCCGAGAAGCCTCTATATACCACAGCTACGCTACACCAGCTATACCGGAATCTCACCCGGTAGTATCGCTTCAATTCTCCAGCCAGCTTCCCATCCAGGAATCGGTGTCGAACGAAAACGGCACGGAGGCAGATGGGATCGTATCTTAAACGAGACATCACGACATAGAAATACGTGCGGACAGCCTCGAAAAGGCAAGTTGTCAGAATGACCACGTGGCTTGGCAGATGCTGTACTACGTGTAGCTAGCATGATAATAATTTATTTTTGGATGTAAGAAATGGTGTGGGTATGGGTGAGGCGAGGCGAGGGCATTTCCATCTTCAATTAGAAAACTCAAATGCTTGCAAAGTATTGAAGAGTTGCTCAAATATCAAGAGCAATCGAAGAAACATTGAGAACTCATAATTCGCAATTGGCCACCCATCATGGAGTACAACCAGCTCATGAGAGGAAGTTAAATTCTCATCCCGTCTTCCAAGCCACCTGCGACAAAATCTGCATGCCATCCCGAGCAAAACCACAACATGTTTCGTCTCCATTTTCTAGCAGGTTCTCGCATCTATACTTGTCCCGTTATTTCCATATTCGTTGCCTGCAGAGAAATGGAAATGGTAAGTATACTGCGTATCATCTTTTACCGTTCCACAAACGTACAGTATTATCTGATCGCCGAGTATGTGATGTCGAACTGTACTGTCGTACTGTATTTCAAATAGGATTGATGGACTTGCGATTTGCTTCAGCTGGTAGATTTTTTTGTTCCTCAATTTCTGCCTTCCCTCTGTACTTCCTAGCTCTTCGTATGCGAATTTCGAGATCTTCCATGGCTTTCTCGGTATTAATCAATTCCGGAATGACACCCATCATCTTGATACTATCTTCCTTTGTATCCTTCAAAGCCTGAGGGGTGAAAAGCCCAAACATTCTTAATGGGTCCTTCTTGAGAGCAGTTTTCGTGTCATCATCGCCGTTTGTATCTCTGTTCAAAAGGTCCGATTCCGATTCCGAAGTAGAAGTTTCGTTAATGGCGAATAGAAGAGGAGGGGTAAATTTTGTCGATTGTGTATTCGAGGCGTTTTCGGGGATCGTTACATTGCATAACCTCTGTGCTTGAATACGATCATCATAGAAAGAGGTATCGTAACGGATTCCATTTTGCGGCGTAAAATTGGCTCGGGATAAATTGATGTACATCTGTTGTCGCTCGTATTAGTATGAGTGCCTAGTAAATTAGATTTCCTGATCATCACCTGGGAATGGAGAGAGGATACGGGGCTGTGTCAATGATAAATGAGGGGTGAGAGGGATGAGGGGTTCAATCATCAAGGGGTACGGTGAATATATTGAACAATATCATTTTGCAAAAAGAGATTTATAACTGACAGATGACGACAATGCGGAGAGCTTAGATCTTAAAGCACTGTATCGATCCAAAAGTTGAAGGTATTGTTCTAACAGATGATCAATTTCGAGGGTGAGTTCTTGAACGGTCGAGATAGAGATGGACATGGTGAAATCCGAGTTTGGTGAATTGGGCTTCGATGAAAGGGGCAAAGATAAGATTAAGATATCGCAGTGATTCGTACGTAGTGTGCTGTGCGTTGCGTCGTTTGTTGTAATTTTAATGTTATGAGCTTATGATATGATTTCAGCTCAAAATTTCAATATTTGGATCGTGATTCTCGAGGGAGTTTGGGAAGAATAGCTACCTAGCGACCTAGCAACCTAGCTAGTATGGAGCAGTCGTCTGTATGTAAGACTACCGGTACAAGACAAGACAATAATTACTAGGTACTGTGTACAATTGAATTGCCAAGTGGAGTACCAGCGAGCCAGCGACTAGGATCTTATCAAGGATCATGGAAGAACAGAAGAAAACTCGTGGAAGGTGGAGAATACCTTCTAGGCAATTAGTTGGAGACTGCTTAATAAGGAAATCCGGTCGATTAATTATCTACTCGAGTCAAAGTAAGTCAAAAGGAGAATAAATGAAGATATTGATGATGTGTTGTGCTGTGTTTTACGAAATATGGCACTACAAAATGATGATTGGTGAGGGTAGTTAATTCATACTACCTAGGAATGAATGTTTTTTGGTTGAACGTTGGAAAATCTTCTTTCAAAATATAATATGCTTGCATGCAGGTGGGTGGTAACTCTATCCAATCCAGAGAGTATCACTACAATTGAACTTCACCACACTCAATCCATACACATTCAACCCTTTTTTCGAGATTGACAACGCTCCGCTGGGCTACTGCCGTGGAGGCTGTCTCGCTTCGCTCCTGTTAGAAAAGGAGAGCATTTCGAGGACTGGAGTTGAAACTTGTTTTTGATAAGGCTGCTATAAATATTTCCCTCTTCACTCTCCAAGCTTGGGTAGTATATACTTCGTACTTCGCATTGAAAACTAGAAAGAAGAACCCTAGACCTTGAATGCCATCTACTTTTCTCACTACCTATTATCTACCTACTCATTATCGACTTAACACGGCTGTACCTTAGTTGCAGATGTAAGGGCATTGGTCGTAATCAATGGTTCTGTCGCATTGATACGTAGATAATCAATATTCCGCTCTGATATCCCGCCCTATCTATCTGCTTCGGACCCTTACCTGCCCTACCAGCATGGCCTGCTTCAATCTAGGCTTGCCCTTTTTTTCCCTCCTTTACCCACCTTGCTTGTTTTGCCCTTCCCGAATCCTTTCAAGCGCTGAGTACCTGGTCCATTGCAATAATGTGTTGAATGCTGGGGGTATAAGCAAGCTGCTAGAGTTTGATTTTCAGCAGATAGTCAACAATTTCCGTTTGCATGAGAGGAGTTTGGAGATTTCATTGCATCAACTTGCTTTATACTTTCTTCCAATTTATTTTCTTCCAATTGGAGGGAAAGGGACAGAGACAGCAACAGGAACATCAACTAGAGTAAGAGCAAGATCAAGGGCATTCAAGAGGAAAAAAGGTACACCGATACTTGCTATACCTAGCTAGATACCCATTTATTCATTCATCCCTTTAACTCACCGTGTAAACCACTCATTGAGAAAATAACCTTGACAAACCCAATTTTTATTCAGTCGCTGCCTTTCCAACGCCCCGACTTCTTTCCCGTCAAGTGTTGAAACTAATAGTACACCACACAGTTACAAGAACCAAGCCAGTACAAGACAGCATAACAACACCCATACAGCGCTACCTTCATCTACCTACCTACCTACCTACACTAGAATACAAAGTGATGAATCAAAAAGAAGCACGAACCACCGAACCACCGAACCACCAAAACACCAAAACACCCTACTTGCATCGCCGAAACCATTAAAATCCATCTATCAAGCCATTCATAGGAAAATTTAAAATACGCGAACCATACAACTAAGTACAGCGAATGATGATAATGATGACAATAATGACAATCATGATAATAATGATAGTAATAGTAATAATAGTAATAATAACAATAATAACAATAATAACAATAATACCTAATAAGAGTCCCTCCCTACCTAGTAAGAAAGGAGAGAAAATACTAGGAGTTCAATTATTATCCTCATCCCATTTCCATCCCATCCCATCCCATCTCTTCCCATCCCCATCCCCATCCCATCCCATCCTATCCCCATCTCGTTGTTGTCTTGTCTCGCTCGAGCTTGTCTTGTCTTGTCAATTGTCTGCCTGATATTTCAGACCTCTAGAATAATCAAAAGATTGGAAATCGTTTGCTCATATTACATGCATTATTACTTTCCTGGATCAATCTCATTCAACTCGTTCTCGTGCATTTCATTCAACCTCAACCCCTACTCCTACTTTCAGTCAATTCAATTTAATTCAATCATTCAAATCTTTCATTTCGCACACATCACATTCAATCATCCTCTCTCAATCAAACATCACCACCACTCTTATCGAACGTCATTTTGCATACAATCAATTCCTACAGACCGAGCGCAACTCGATACAACCATCGAACAACTTCTTACATTTTTCGAATTGATTACTGAAGGAAGTGGACTTGAAAGAACGATTTCCCCCCAGATATTCAAGAACGGGTTATTGTTGTCTCTAGACAAAACGGAACAATGGTTGTCGCAACGATAAAGTTCGTATCTCCTTCATACTTCCTTATTCCTTTCCGTTGTCTTTCTCTTGGACAATTACGTAGCGTCATTGGGGTTGATGATCATGATGAAGCCGCTGTTGTGGCATGGATTGAATAACGATCTCGGAGAATTACCTTATTTCAATGACTTCAATCATAGCTAACACATAATATCGATTTGTAGATGTGTCGTCGTCGGTGACGGTGCTGTCGGAAAGACTTGTTTACTTATATCCTACACTACGAATAAATTCCCCTCCGAATATGTTCCTACAGTCTTCGATAACTATGCCGTCACAGTTATGTGAGTTTGATTTACACCGTCATTTCTCAACTTCATTTCTGCCATTCCTTCAATACATATACAACGACGGGATATTGTTCTGATCATGAATTTATTAGGATCGGTGATGAACCATATACACTCGGTCTATTTGATACTGCCGGACAAGAAGATTATGACAGACTCCGACCTCTTTCATATCCACAAACCGATGTCTTCCTCGTTTGCTTCTCGGTAACCTCGCCCGCATCATTCGAGAACGTACGAGAGAAATGGTTCCCAGAAGTTCATCATCACTGCCCCGGCGTACCTTGTTTAATCGTTGGCACACAAACCGATTTGAGAGATGATCCCAGCGTCAAGGAAAAGCTTACAAAACAAAAGATGAAGCCGGTCGAAAAGAGTGATGGTGAGAGGATGGCTAAGGACTTGGGGGCTGTTAAGTACGTTGAGTGCAGTGCTCTGACCCAATACAAGTTGAAGGATGTTTTCGATGAAGTATGTATTTCTTAATTCTAGGATGCGGCACACCTTCCACCGAGGTATTCATGAGAAGAGGGAAATTGCTAATTATGAGTAGGCAATTGTTGCAGCATTAGAACCTCCTGCGCCAAAGAAGAAACAACATAAATGTTTAATTCTTTAATTCAATTGTTTTACATAGACCAAACAATTAACTTTCTACCTCGCCTTCTTTCGTACCGCTCTTCACCGCCACCTCTCCCAATTATTCTTTCATATCTCATTGTCCAAATCCTCTTCGAGCAATTACATAAGTTCGGAATATCCTAGTGTTCTATTACCGTGGAGGGAATCGAAAGTTACGTTACACAGTCACACATCACCGGACTAGTCAAGAATCGACATCTTCTTGCATCTTCAATTCAGAAATGGGGCTATGATGCGACATTTTGAAACGGCTAGGAAATCTCTAGGGGAAGAGTAGCGAATGGACTCAAGGATGATACAGTGTTTCCTCGAGGGAGATTATATGTTCTGGACAGAATTTGGAGTATCAATTTTCTCAATCGATTTCCTGGGGCAGGACTGTGAGGTTTGTAGGAATGGGGGGAGGTAGAGAAATAGGTTGATGTGCGAAAGCTTTTTATTTTCTTTTACAGTCCTCTCTTGTTACTTTGATCCGAAGAATCGATTCCCAGAAAGTCTGCTTTGATTACCTCTTTTTTCTATATGGCGTGTGGGCTGGGGTGTTTTGTAGGTAAAGCGTAGGGGGGCAGGAGTGCAATATACAGAATTTTGATACCTTGATACATCTTATTGTGAGCTAAAATATCTAATGATTAGCTTGTGCCGGGTTCGAGATTCTTGAGCCTGTGAAAGAATACAGCGGCAGCGGCAGGGAGCGTCGTGGCGTCGTGCGCCAAGAAGGGGGAAATTTATGATTTCTCGAGCTTGATTCACATAAGAAAGACATGGCGTTATGTTTACAGGTATTTCGGATGAGCTGAACTAAACTCATGGAATCGAATGATATTCACCACCGTTTTGTTTCCTGTAACGTGAGTTGATTGAGTTGACTCTGTATTCTGCCGACAATTTTCATCTCACAAGCATAATATACATAGCATAGCATGGCTCTGAGTTTACATGTGTAACCGTTTGTAATGTAAATCAATAAATTGGAGCATCAATGTGCGAACAAAAAGTCTCGACTCGGAGCTTGAAGATAAGGGACAATGATGATAGGCTCGAGGTTCCGATATTAGTGGACGAGTGGACAGACAAACTTAGACAGACCGTTCGAAGTACCGAGCCGAATTGCTAGCTGGCTCATCGCGGGGAACATTCCCATTGTAAAAGTTATCAATTACTTATGTAACGGATTGTAATCAATGGCAAAGATACCCATACATGATAGAGCTTATCAAAATCACCCCTCAGCAAGCAATTGAAAGGGCGTGTTATCTATAATGGAATTTAAGTTCTTAAGTTCTTACAGAGATGATCATTTTTGTTCCTATATCAAGACGACGTCCAGAGGCTCCTACCATAGATCTTCTTTGTTCCCCGTCTCCTTCCTTCAACCGTTTGAGCATACGAACGCAAAAATCTTGGAAAGGACAAAAGAGAAATGAAGCTTTCCATCGTCAAGTCACTGTCATTATTGGCAGCATGTGGGGGTTTTCTACCAACTTTTGTGGTGGGGCATCAGCATGATGAAATGGCACAGCAACATTCGAATGTAGAGAAATTGAGATTTGGAAAGGTCGATGGAAGTGTGAGTAAGGAAGAAAAGCAAGAATTGGAGAGACTTTGGGGGTTCGAGGTCAGTCATTTTTGTTGGTTCCAAGGTTTTCTTAAAAGCATGCTGGTGTAGGAAGGAGACATGATTTTGAGAGTTTTGTGGTGAACAATCCAGATGCCGTGATAGTGATGGATTTGTATTCTTGTCTTATGAGTTGATGACTTGATGATAAGACTCTTATAAAAAATATGTCCAGTGGCATATACCGTAGGATCTGGACTTCCCCAATCCTGTGCACAATCTTGTGTCCGATGCATGTGATTATAGCAATGGATTGAGAGAGTGAAGAGGAGGTGCAATTTTTCCACATTCATACTTTTCTATCCAATCCACATCTAGTTATCGTTATTCAAATCGTAAATCATCGCATACTTATTAATGAAACCCTGCGAACAGTGGTCTTTCTCAGGAATCTCGACATTTGCCCATCTTGAATACAAGAAATGTCTCACTACCCCCGAGGAACTTTTCGATATAGGGATTCTAGGTGTTCCATTCGACACGGCAGTCAGCTATCGGCCAGGGGCAAGATTTGGACCCAGAGCTATTCGAGCCGCTAGTGCTAGACAAACTAGCTTTAGAGGATGTAAGTTCTTGTGCTCTTGATCCGTTACCCCACGAACGAAATAGCAATGGATGGGGAATATACTGTTTACAAAACTAAAGAGCTGACATTCCTGCCAGTCAATACAAGAGCTGGAATAAATCCATACACATCGTTTGCTCGTATTCTTGACTGCGGAGATATCCCGGTAACTCCCTTGGATAATGCCGTGGCATTAGAACAAATGACGGCAGCTTACACCGAACTACTCAACCGGAAGCCCCTCTCCTCATCACTTACCCGCCCAAAAATCATTTCCCTAGGAGGTGACCATAGTCTAGCACTAGCAGCTCTTCGAGCTCTTCGTAAGGTCTACAATCAGCCAATCGCTGTCCTCCACTTCGATGCTCATCTCGATACTTGGCATCCAGCCAAATATCCAGATCCATGGGCAAGTATGCAAGCACAATTCAACCATGGGAGCATGTTCTGGCTCGCTTCAAATGAAGGATTAATCATGAACGGTAGTAGCGTCCATGCGGGGTTGAGAACACGATTAAGTGGTGATGATTTCGCCGATTATGAGGATGATGATAGACAAGGCTTTTTGAGAATCTCCGCGGATGATATTGATGATCTTAGGCCTCAAGGCGTGGTAAAGAAGATTATGGAAAGAATTGGAACGGAAGTTCCGGTTTATCTTAGTATCGATATTGACGTTCTGGATCCCGGCGTAGCACCAGGAACAGGCACGCCTGAACCGGGTGGATGGACGATGAGGGAGTTGATTAGGATATTAAGGGGGATAGAGGGATTGAATGTTGTGGGTGCGGTGAGTATTAAGTTTTTCAATTGTCACTTCGTGCTCCCAAGGGAGCCATCCAGTCGGGTATCACATGCCTACAATAAGATAAGGTTTGATTCTTGAATCAATTGAAGTCTTGAGTTGATTTCAAGTATTGGCGACTGGCAAGCAGCATTCTTTTCAGTGCTGTTGCACGCTCTGTCACCCATCATCGCATTCGGCCTCAAATTTTGAACTACGCCTTTTCCAATCTTAGCGTTTTTATTGATTGCGATCACTAATCCTTGAGTTCTTAGGATGTCGTGGAGGTTAGTCCAAGCTATGATGGGACCGGGGAAGAAACGGCACTCAGTGGTGCGCAGGTGGTTTTCGAAATGTTGACGAGTGTTGTCAAGAGAGGCCTGAGGGACATGGGAAAGGTTACAGAGGTTAAAGAAAGTAGGAAGGAGGAGCTGTAGAAACAGCGGCTTAAAGGTTGAAGACAGAGCGTGGGCGCGGAGGATAAGTGAGTAAATCGGATGATCTGGGGACTCACGTATTCAGAAACTGAGAAGAATGTCGAAAATGTAGGTGGGCTTCGGAAGACAGGATGTGGTGGTGGGATAAATAAGAAAGAGGGTGACGCGAACTGGGCGGGTCTAGATTTGATCAATGCAAAGTTGATTCTATAAGATTCCTTGCGGGTCAGATTCTTTCTTCCATTCGACTTTGATACAGGCTTCACTAACTTGGACCGTCAAAAGCAGCAACCCATCGCTCGCTCCGATTGTTTTCGTATGAGCATCACATCGAGTTGCGGATCTTGAGATGAAGCGGATCAGACTCTAGATTTCGATCCCGAAACCTGTACTTGTCGTCCTTTTTATTCATGGCAGACTGTAGAAAGAAAGGTAAATATGCCCCAGTGGTATTTTGAACTTTCAGACTACCGGAAAACATAGCTTTCATCGCTGCGTTGGGTAGTTCGTTGCAATTTCCCGTTATCATCTCTGTATTTTATTTTGCATTCCCAAATTGAATTATTGTCTTTTTCAGTTTACACCAAGGATGGCTTCGCTATTGTACTGAAAACAAACCAGTCAGACCCTGACTCGAAATATCGAGCATCTTTCAATCGCTCCGTTGTTTCATATGGCCATTACGATGATCTAGATAGATGGATATCACCTGAAAACGGTTTGAGGTCGGGCAATAGTACGTTAATTGTTTGATAACATGGGAATCAGCAGCGAATTGGCTGAAAACATTCAGTGAAATTGAGACAAGGCTCAGGCATTGAATGATGCAATTGATGCTAGGGAGTGCTTATATTATGCTTATCTATTCCAACGCATTTCTTGGGGTATCACGGCACATGAGAATAAGGTTATGTAAAGGGAAACTCGACACGACATGCTCGGCAGTAAGCAAAGCTTTGATCAACGATGTGGGTGGTATTTGGGAAATTTACATCAAAGAATTGCATACTTTCCACGACTGCATATGCAGAAGACCATTTCAAGTGAGACGCAATGCAAATCCTCCAGGCTTTCAGGATAAAAAAACAGTGGTTGCCTCTAGAATCCTTGCAGTGGGCAAAATCCAAACCCATACAGAACGACCAAGTATGTTCAGACATCGCATGGTAGAAGACTTACACTAGAGTAAGTTCATCTCGGCCTTTCGGTCTTCCAAGATTCTGACGATACCATTCACCATGAGTTCAGCATGGATCCACTGTTACTTCTAGGTAACTTGTCACTTGCAAGACACCGAATACCCTAGTCAACATGATTTCACCCTCAGCAGGGAATAAAAAACGCCAGGTTTGTTACAAGGGAACCACGCGGGGTAGCGGAATGTGCCATTACCTCTGTGATCATATATCAATGCATCTCATCATCTTTTTTCCAAGGTCCTTGGCTTGTCATGGTTGTAACTTGGTCGAATTCTCTGCTTGGTGTGAACCAAATCTTAACAACACATATGGTGAGTCCTCTTGGGGAAAAGTGTGTGTCTTTTGCATGTAGGATGCCAAAGGATTTCGTCAAAAGATATATGAAACAATAAAATGCCGAATCTCGTCGAGAAAATATCGAGCCTGGCGATTTGGAAAGGCGCAGCAGCCAAGAAGGAATGTTACATTGACTTGACAAAAGCAAAAATAACTTCAAACCCAAATAATTTCCAAAGCTTCATTTTAAGACGTTTGATATCTGTATTACATCCGAGGAATAATGTTTACTGCAACCATATAGTCATGCTGAAAAGGATTTCGCGAGGGTTTCGGTGGAACCGGAGGAAGGAGCAAGAGGAATCGCGTTTGTTTTTAGAGTACTAAGATCATCGCTCGCCTTGACTTTACTAAGTTGGGAAATTTTGGTCAATGCTTCCCAGAAGCGTTCAGGTTGGAACATTCATATCATATATTGGGTTGACTAGGTATCACACGCAACGTGATCTAAATTCACCAAATCAGTAACGACGACAGGGGGGATGATTAAGAAGCGGGGTCAAAATCGCTGTTCCGCAGGTATGCGCCGCTCTAATTCTTATCACTTATCATGATCCAAATATAGCCAGGCACAAATGGATTTGAATATCCTTCCAAGGGTCTTGTACCTGAGGATCAAGGGAAGTTTGAAATGATACGTTATTCCCAACGACGATGTTCGACTGAAAATTCATATAATTAGTTAACTATCTTTGAGCATTTTACAGATCATTGATTCCATTCATGATTTGACGACACACAACGATAAACTCACGATGCCATCGAGAAGATCGCATATCAAATCACATCATGGTTGTACTCAATGCAAACTCCGGAGAGTTAAGGTAAATTATTCTTGCATGTTGCATGTTGGAAGGCTGTGGGTTTTGTCATAGCTCATAGCCTTTTGAGGGGGATCATGCTAATCACAAAATTAGTGTGATGAGCGTCAGCCTGCTTGTTCTAGATGTATAGCATACAAGAGAGGATGCACGTATAATTCATTGATCACTCAAGCACCAGGTCAACATAGTTTCGAACTTCGGCCACCGCAGAAATCAAAGACCCAAAAGCACAAAACAGCGTTCATCAGACCTTCATCTCATCGTGAACCATCTCAGAGTCAAGATCCAAGTTATGGCATTCAAGCACCGCTTCCATTTGGGCGATACAAAGAAGCAGATTCACTTCTCTATCACTATATTAATGTTACTGCTAAGCCCGCGACATCAGCATTCATTAGTCCAGATCATAATAAGTGGGAAGGAGCTGTGCAACGAAGCGCTTCAACTCATGAATACGTGTACAACGGAATGCTCTCCTTTGCCTCCTTACATCTGGCTGTTTTGCAACCCCAGAATCGTTCAATCCACCTAGCCAGAGCGCTTAAATTTCAAAACACCGGTATGACAGAATTTAGACCAGTGTTGGAAAATGTCACAGCGTCGAATTGTGAAGCTGCTTTGGGATTTTCGGGATTATTGATAAGTTCCATATATGCATTTCCAGTAGCACAAGCCGGACCGGATAAGCCCAGCGAAAGATTGTTAGACTATCTGCCTATAATATTTAGTTTGTTCAATGGAACCGTGGCTATATACCGAATGGGTTGGATGAAACGCCTGAATTCTCCACTCAGTGTGCATCTTCGGAACAAAGTAGTGACAGCTGACGCAACAAGCACTCCTGCAGAAGGCGAAAAGTACCTCGAGAAATTAGAGCGTCAAGAAATTGAAAGGTTAAACGATCAACATCTTCGAGAGCTGTATCACAATGTATCTCAAAAAGTTCGTCGAAATTTAAGAAGGACGGAACAGTTTCCTGGAAGAGCATGGCCTGGGGCGGCGCCACCAGCATACATCGAATGCATGAAAGAAAGGGAACCTATTGCGTTGATACTGGTCGCTTACTGGGCAGTAGGACAGGATAGAGGTGTAGGGCATAACTGGTGGGCGAAGAATTGGGGGAGAGATTTGGTGGAGGTAATCGGAGAGGAGCTGGGAGAAAATGCAAGATGGGAGTGGTATATGAAGTGGCCGAAGGAAAAAATGGAACTAATTTGATGTGGAATCTAACAGGGAAATGGGATCTATCTTGTATTCATTGATAAAGGTATTACTACAAGGACTCCCTGTAGATCTGATTACACTTGACACTTCAGGTGAAGTCCCGATTACAGGAATGATTTGTATACCAGAGAATGTAGTCTTAGATATGTTCTATGGAAAGAGGCGAGAGGGTATTTCTAGCTCAATTGATGCTTATTTGCTATTGTTTACTGAATTTGTCCAACGTTGAATCAAAATCCATTTGTTGGAGCATTCCATGCATAACTATCCCATGAAAACCAGTCAAAGTTCCCATCTAGAGACTGTTCTGTTGATAAAAAGTCTAATTGATGAAGTAATGGATCCGCTACTGCTCGACCTTGCTCAGTGAATGAATTGATGTCACGCAACGGGTTATCTTCCGCCATCTCATTATTGAACGCAGATGGGTCCATTGGATAAGATAGGAAGCTGAGTAATGTGGGGTCTGTAAGGCCGCCAGACAGATCTCTGAGGTCCATTCCTGTTGGGGCAGCAATATTGCTGGAAGTGTTTGCATTCTGTGAATCATTCCCAGGAGGATATGATCCTGTTTGGCGTGGACTCTGCGGCATTGTACAGCCTGTGATATGAGAATTCAATTCTGAACTCTTACTTAGCGGTTCAACATTTATTTCCGGCGACTTGTCCTCCAAGGCCTTACGACTCATGCTTCCTCTAACAAAACTTTCTGCAAGCCTAGTAAAGGTCTCTGCGATTTTTTCAAGCTTCCGAGCACTACGGTGCTGGACATGCATCCTCAAAAAATAATACACTACCTTTCTGAGTGATTGAAGGTCGTCAAAACAAGACGGGGAATTCGGATCGGCAATGATATTGGAGAAAAGAACAAAGTAGGGCATGAATGGGTAGTAGAGAAGCTGCCTGCAAACATGTTAGAAAGATAAATAACAAAAGAATTCAAGATACAAAGAGACGAGCATGTTGTCCAAAAGTTCCGCCTAACAGAGCTTTCAAATATTTGACAGCAATTCAGTATTCTAAAGGAGAGCAGCATTTCAAACTATCTAAATGTTCTCATTGAATTGAGAAACGAAACAATTGAATTTTGAACTGCAATCTGGACTACAATGAGAAAGGCAGGGGCTCGAACAAAAGAGACAGAAAGAAGTTGATAGCTACGTACCACACAATGCCATTGAAAATTTCCAAGGAGCTAGAAACGAGCTTTTCCAACATCTCTATAGCAATTCGTGCGTGAAAAAGACAAAGTTCGTGATTATGTTTGGAACTCCGAGTCAAGTAGACAACCGAATGGTGGTATTGAAATGTCAGAAAATTGATGCCCATTTGGACTGATTGAATTTCACTTTCTTCTCCTTGGAAGTTGTTGTATGCTGACATTTTCTGTTTGTTATACGTTAGCTGAGCACATCCTATATTTTGTTAAGTCATTGTGTGAGATGTCCCCAATATCCGGGACTGCAGTCCTGTCTAAAATTCCAAACTCGGGATTTTGAATATTTCAGAGTCTTAGGTTGTTGGAATACAGTCTGAGCTATTGAGTACCCTGACTATGTCAAGTCTGGCTGTGAATGCGATGGTGATAGATGAAATATAACGAACATCATCCAGATCGACCTTCCAAATCTCAAGTCTCTCTTTCATTGACGAAATTTGTTCTGTCCCAAACTCTCCATTGTGAACCAGGAGTGCAATGTCTATGATCTTTCCTTGTAATAAAAAAAGTTCTCGTGCTAGACCAAAGTACAATGCGCCGAAACCATCACTAAGCTGATGATCTTGGGTTCCAATGGCTGCAGTCGATGGTCGATGAGGTCTGAATGTTGCGAGAAATGAGGGATCTGGGGGATCAATCCCCTCATATAGTTGACTCAAGAGAAATGGGGGTCTCCCATAAGCCAGCGACAATGATTTATCAATCATGAACAGATTCCAGAATAGACAATTCCGGTGGGAGTTCTCTTTACTCTTCTTTGGATATTTTGGGGAAGGAATGTGGAGATTCAGACTTTGAGCCATCCGACAAGCATGACTTATCAATGTCCAGCATAGACCCGGAGGAACGACATCTTGACTATGACAGGATACCATTAATATCGCTTGTATACCAATTTCTGAGGGCTCAAGGAAGAACGAGGAATCTTGAAGAATTATCCACACATTCCACTGAAGACCTCGATTAATTCTAGTGTTTGATGGTTCCATGAAAGCGATTGTGGTTGATAAAAATGCATTGTAAAGCAAAAGCCAGGCTCTCTCGGATACTCTCTTCGGCTCAAATGCAAGCTTCGGAATTATGTCAAGTGGAGGCATGGTAAAAAACGGTTTACCTCGTTCGATTCCTGCAATGAAGACTTCAAGTTGAAATTAGTAACAGCATTTGTAGGGTGCACAGGGTGTTTAATGATCCGGACTAGCAGATTAAGTATAAGTTTTTTTCTGGGAGTGCGAAGCTTGAGATCATCTTACTTTGTATCATACGATCCCCTTCAGCCTTATCTGGAATGAAGAAAACTTCCCTCTGCCTTCTAAAATGCTTGACATTTGAATAAATGTCAGGATCGTCAAAACTTCCCTCGGAAAATATTGTGGTGAGGTATGATAATCCATTCTCCGCATCTCGTTGTAAACCCGGCTCGAGATTGCTTGACTTCATTTCAGCTGTCGTAATACTGCTCTTTGCTTGACTCAAGATTGAAGGAGCAGAAGAATCATCGTTAATATGTTCGTTTTTCTTCCCATTACAGGCTGGTGATTTGACGGAATGATTTGATTCTATGGTACCTTTGTCACTCTCATAGTTCGGTAAGATCAAGTACGTGGATTCGTGATTAGTAAACGAGGTCGGCAAGGTATGAACTATAGACTCGACAACATGTGAGCTATCAGGGTTCCATTCTGTGTGATTGTTGACGCTGTCTTGCAGAATGCTTTTTACTTATCAGATCTCTTTCATGGTGGCTTATTGACCTCAGACTTACTTCGTCCTAGGTCGTCTGGGTATTCTTCCACGGCGGGAGTAAGTACATGGACCAGACCATCCTTGGCAATTCACACATTTCGGCTTCTCTCGAGAGCATTTAAGCTATCAACGTTCAGATTTTGATGTCTGAAGAACGAGGGATAGTTGATTGGACCAACCTTTCTACGTTTACAATGGTCGCACTATTACAATCGAACTTTGATAAGTATGTGAATTGCAAGGGGCAGTTCAAAACTCACAGCGTACTGTTCAAGCTCCGTCTGCTTTGTAACCGGCATTTTGGGTCTATGTGAATCCCTCATGGTTGCGTCGGGAGGAGAATTGGTCGGGGTCGCCATGACTTGTCAATGAAGGAAATGATTTGCTTGGATACGGATTTTAACGGATTGAAAGGAAGTACCAACAGAAAATTTTAGGATAGATGGAAGATATTGCGGTATGTCCTAAGTTGTATGGAACATATTGCTGAACGGATGTTAAACAGTAATTGGAGATGGCACGGAACTTAGATGGAGGTTATGAATTTTGCTTACTAAGCGGTCAGTGCTGGTTGAAGCTGAGGTTGCACGGTACCCAGCACGTGCCTAGCCCGGCTGCCTGGTACTTAAAACCAGTGTGAACGGAATTTGTTGCATACCCAGCCATCAAAAACGAATAATCTTTAAAACTCACTTTTATGTATACACCATACAACAATCATAAATTGTTTCGCAATATAAAAAAGCTTCACACATGTCCAAATCATGAGCCATTGAATCATCATAGATTTTCTCAAAATAAATGAAAATTGGTTAATCGATTAATGGTTGGATTTTAAAAAGAGTACTTGATTATGGTGGGCAATGTATTCCGTTCATATCAAGCCTGGGTAGCGAATGAATAGGCATCAGCACAAAGCAGCGTTGGTAAATTAGTTATGCAGAGGCACTACTATGCAGTCTATTAAGCATACAAGAACAGTAGCAACAGAGCAAGTCGACGAGCAAATTGTTACCGCGTGTTATCTTACTAAAATATCGAGGGTAATTTCGAACGGCTGAATAAACGGAGTAGAGGTCAATCGTCTACAGTTGCTCTCCAATTTCCGTAAACATGGTTCTGCAGATTTCTTTAGACATAACGTTTTAGACATAACGTTGATATCTCAAGATCAAAATGAAACATCAAATTGAGGAATAATATTTGGCCGAGAGTATTTGTCATCGTGGATGAGAAGGAAGGGAACTCAGATTATGACGTACATGTAGACGTCGCTTTGTGCGAGGTTTGATCCGAATTTCGTAAAGCTACAAGTGCGATAGTCATGGAACGACCATCATACGAGAAACTTTTTGATCGTTGATGGCTTGCTTTGATTGCTGTTCGTGAGATTAGGACCCTGAAGTGGGTTGTGAGTGGCGGGCATAATGTATCGTGTCGTGCTATAATTTGATTGAAGAATCTTTCCACGCCAACACACCCTATTGTACCGGAATCCACGAGAGGAAAATTAGTTCATGTCTATTTGTGAGTCAGGGTCTGGCATTGCATTTCAATAACATTATCCCACTAGATCAACGGTAGGTATAGTATCGGCCTCGAAGGAACCTTTGAATAGTCTGCCCTGCGCTACTGTGGCTGTACAAATCTACCAGAAAACGAGGTTCTCAATCAAAGATGGCTGGTAGTTATCACTGCCCCTCTCACTCAAGCAATGCCAAGAACCTCGTGTTTGAATTTTAAGCTTCATTTTGGTGCTGATTGACTGATCGCCAGCCCCCAGAAAAATCAGATGGACAGCTAGGATGGCATGAGGTCGACAATTAAACTTTGTGCATCCGGGGCGATGTCGTATATCATTGGCTCGGATCTTATTCCTCGTGTCTAAGACTTACACTAACATCAATCCATCGAAGCTTCGGGTACCATCTCTAACCTCGTTCCAGTGTGCCGATGCGACACATACGAGATATCAATTTTTTTCTATCAGCATGGCCCCAGCTTGCAATGAATCAATATAACCGAGAAAAAGTCTCAAAATGGCTCTTTCTTTGAAACGTATATGAATTCATTTTCATATTTGAGATGATTTCTAGTTGAGAAAATAGAGTTTTAAATTATTGAATTGTTCTTACAGACAGTTCCAAGAAGACACATTGTCTCATTATTTGTACATCATATTTTGATTCGGTTGTAGCATTTTGGTGCTCGGCATTTTCTATCCGTCACGAGCTCAGGCACCGAGATCCCCACAAACATCTTTTCGTCAAGCCATTCGTACGAGAACCAAGACTTTTAGTAACATGATTGTGTACTAGGGCTCAGATCGTTCTTCATGATAATGACGTCTAGGGCCGGATACATTTTGGGCAGACCCCTGGTTTTGAGATCAGCGGACAAGCTAGACTCCCCGATTCCGATCCTAGCAAAATCGAATAACTGGTTTTGGAATGTCGGCCGTCGGTTATGTGAACTTTATTCAATCTCAACGTCCAAGTTAGGTCATTTTCTTTGCTAAATATCTATTCTTGGTATGAGGCTCTTGGTCGGTACGACTTCGAAGGCAAGAATGTGTTGGCTCAAGCAATTCTTGGGAAACTATTGGAACCATTGAACATGTACGAGTTATTGTGGGTGACCCCTCAGTAAATACTGGGGACAACATATTGATCCGTTATGTATGCCAAGCCATGTGAGATAGCGCAGTGAAATCAATGGATGTGTAGCACATCGATGAATCAAATTTAATATATAATGTGTCGAGTTCTTCCTCGAAATTCATGATATCAAGTAATCAATTCATCATATACTTTACGATCATCACTTCTCAAAAACTATCCAGATTCGCATTCTTAATTCAACCCAATAAAAACAAAATTTCGAATCGAAATGCATTTCCAAGATATTGCATTCGCTCTCTTTGTGACTGGAGCATTCGCTGCACCAGCTGCGTTAAAGTCTAGAGATGCATGCTCCGATACCTGCAACACTGAGTACAACACCTGTCGAAGTGCTCCAGGTGCAAACCGATCCACTTGCGCTTCCAACTATGCATCATGCCTCGGATATTCTCCTTATGATAGCAACGGATCACTCGTCACTCCAACTGCTTGCTCCTCTTCAGTAGCATCAACTACAGCTTCATCTGCCACAACATCCGCTACAGCCGATGCTTGCGTATCCAAATGTAACGCATCATACAACTCATGCCGTACTGGGCCAAACGCCAATCAAGCCACATGTGCTTCTGAGTACTCAACATGTCTCGGATACCTTCCATATGATAGTAACGGATCACTCGTTACCCCAACTGCTTGCTCCTCAGTGGCATCATCAACCACTGCTGCAATCACAACCACTACTCAAGCTGCTTCATCTGCCACAACTGACGCTTGTGTATCTAAATGCAACAACTCATATAACTCATGTCGATCTGCCCCTGATGCTAACATGTCTACATGTGCATCTGAATATGCCACATGTCTTGGATATTTACCTTTTGACAACAGCGGATCCCTGGTTACTCCTACCGCGTGCTCCAGCAGCGCCGTTTCTACAACAAATGCACCAAGTTCCACACAAGCTCCTCAAGCTTCCGGGACCTCTTCTCCAGATCAAACCTCGATTGTTGAGGGGGCAGAACGGACTATCAAGCAATTGATCAGATACTGTTCCGAAGATGGATCTGGATGTGATTACAACTTTGCCATCTCCTACAACGATGAGCGATCTGATGAGAGATGTACCGTCATTCGTATGCCAGGAAGTGGTGCTACAACCGAGTCCTGGTATGGAATTCCATGTACTACAGGATCTGCAAACACTATCTCTTGGGGAGTTTCTGACCAGTTTGGTGCTGAAAACGCATTTGCTGTTTTGACTGTCACCAACAACGAAGAGAAGACAAATGCTTATTTCGGTGTCTCGAACGTAAACGGAAATCCAGTCACTCCTTCAAGTCCTGCTGGATCCGGTAACTTTGGAGACATTGGTCCTGAACCAGTTTATGTCTTCTAAGGGATGGATTGCTTTGCTGTTTTTGTAGCGGTTTGGAGATGAATTAATGAACGATGATATGCCTGTTTTGGATCACTGTATAATAACACATTCCTTTATGTATTTTTGTATGAGCGGCATTGGGATGGCAGGAAATGAGGAATTACCTTGTGAATAGCACACTCATTAGATGCAATTATTAGATATAATCAATAATTTTTTGGATTTAGCTAATTGCCCTTCTACAATCAAATTTTGGATTAACGGCCAGACCTTCCATCGTGCACGTCTCTCTTTGCATCCCCCTGCCGTTATCTAAGACCAACAAGGTTTGATTAGACTTCTTAGGGTTTCATATAACAACTTTTTTGCCAAAATGGTCATCTAAGATCAAGCTACAGCTTCCCAGACCACTTTCCAGTCTCACGTTATCCCCCGCTCTTCATATATTCGGGTAGCGCGAGATCGATTATTTAACACGCACACCCGCTGACATACCCGATGGCACACTTGTTCAGATGCTTGGCTTGTAGCTGAGCTCACTGCATCGAGTACAACTATCAACTCAAATATCACAATAAACGTCGAAGGTTGTTGATTGTAATATTGCAATTAATCGACTGGAGATTATCTTACGTTATATGAGTTTGTAATCCTTCTAGAAGACCTAGCTGTGATTAAATCCAGAGCAGAATTTATCAAGCTGGTTGCCGTTCCTTGGTATTGAAGAGTTCCTTAAGAGAGGGTCAAGAGAGCTTCCCTCGCCTTAGCTTTTTTATTTTGAGTGTAATGAAAATCCCTGAGATTAAGCCGTTGAAAGTGCATTGTAGATGAAGTGTTCTTCACCTTGAGTGAAGAGAAGTAAAATTTGATAGAAGATATTTGAAATTGTGGAGAATCAACTTGGCAGATTCTCAGCGAGAGTCAAATGGACATAAAAACTCAGATAGTCTTACCAAAACATCGTGTTTAAAATGAAGCTTAGATCGTCTATGTTCTTCTTTTCATGATCATTCATTACTCATTTTTCAATAATCTCAAAAACAAAATCAATCATCATTCGAAAAGTCAACATCCAAAGAACGCAGAGCAGAATGAAATTTTCTGCTCTTAGAACAGCTTTGTGCTTCAACTTCCTCGCTACGAGTCTTGGAATTGGGGCTTTCTATTCAAAATTGGTGTACTCTTTAGGAAGCTCATTAGATCCATAAAACTGAGGTCGTGAATTGAGCATTACTACTCTGTGATCGCTACATGTCTTGCTCCTCTCCATCCCCTTGTCAAGGAAGACCACGGACAGTGTGAAACACCCATCCCGTTCTGTATTTCCTCTGAGCATCCTGAATAGTTTTACCTCGCAGCCGCCTAGCACGCATTCAGTGAGCAATTCGACTCGGAAGATAGGAAAAAAAATGCCGTGCTGTGCCACTGATGTGGAGCTTTGAGTGGTAAAATCACAAAAAAATACTTGGCATGATTTTACTCCTGTTTAAGATGGAATTATAACTTTAATAAGCTTGGAGGAGGATAACTACTTAAGTCTCTCAATTAAGAATGCTTGGGAATCAAGGAAGTGAGAAGTACGTATATCTATATAGAAGAGGTGAATAAAAGTTGAGATTGTCCGTTGCCAGGGCCCTAAACACGGGCCAATCTAGCTAGCGCTATCTGGAGTTTTCTCCCTGAGTGCAGCCCAACAGATATCGATGCGATACTAGAGATAATCAATCCAGCACCTCCCTGAAGATCTATGAAGAAATGCCCTTTTCTTTTCTCAAAAACTTCTAGAGCTGTTGCCACATTCTTCATCATATGCGGATCTTCTTACATTGGCAGTCATCGAAGTTCACTATTGATGTCCCTTATCCTGTACAATGAGGGGTAAGCCAAGGCCAATATTATTGGACCGAGCACCACACCACATCATTTTTGATTCCGTGGATAGTGTACACTGTACAAAACGATATCAATAGTATTGACCAAGATCATGAACGATATAAATTTTCAGACCGACGACAATCTATGCTCGACATGATCATCTCTCTTCTGAAAGGTGTATCTTACAGGTAGAACAAAAAAGATCCTTGTTCTGCCCCCACGTCACTACATTTATCCCCGCAATCTAGCCAATGAAATACACCAACAGTTGTATCAACGAAACACTATCTGCCTAGCAATTTCCTAATTGGCATTTCTCTACATGATATAGCCTTGATACCATGAGAAAAGGTGAGAGTGGCTTCAGCAAGACGGAAAAACGGATACATAAAACTCGACAAGATCGAAGTTTGTTTGAAAAGACCATAACTTCGATGTTTGCTAATCATACGTGAGAGTATCTCAAACTTGTCAGGTCCTCAAATGGATGTGTATTTCAAGTGTTTTAATTCACTAATCTGTTCGAAAATTGAAATTGATCAATGATCCAATTTAACGGAGAATTGTAAAAACAAAGGAATCTTGAAATATGCCTGTTTTTTCGTCCTACTAAAGAGTAAGTATGGAAGGGCTGGACGTAAACGAAGATCGAGAAGTGATGTGAAAGGAAGACTGAGAAATTAATAAAGATGTTATTAGTCAGTATCATGCGTATCTCCAAGTAAGAATGAGTGGTACTGAGAGTTTGGGATGCATGCATGGGTTGAGCAAGTCACATGAGCTAGACATAAGTACACTTTCCTTGATTTGTGTGATTATGATGGATAACTTATATACATACATCTTCTTATTTTTTTTCTTTTATCTTCATTATTTGCCAAAAAAACTTCGGGCTTGATCATGTCAAATGCTTTGTACGCCAGGATTACGTCGCTGGCTGAATGCCATACGCCAATCCAGCTTCATGAGAGTCCAAATATTTCCTCCTCGGAAAACTTTAAGAATCCTGTACACAAATCAGAGAATTCCTCGGAAGAATTGCTGCGAGAAACCACATCGCTCAGAGTTTCAAATTGGGGTTCTGGCTTCAAAACACCTATGCTAATGTTTTGTTTCTATACTATCGGTAAATTTCTTGCTATTGAAAAAGATGAGTGCAATCGCTAAAATATACCATCTAGCTTTGGCCACAGCATTTGCTCATCTGGTCCTATTTTTATATTTGGATGGGAAAACCGCCGATGGAACAGAGAGTGAAGTCCCCAAGCAATCCTATGTATCAGCAGCCTCGATAATTCTTGGAAACATTTTCACGCTTTCTCTTACTGGATCGGTGACAATTGTTTTTACCCAATATCTCTGGTATATTCTACGAACTACGACCCTAAAAGTTTCTACGATAGAGTCCATGTTTGCAATGCAAGCTAATCCTCTGCTACTACGCGATTTTAATGCTTGGCAGAAAGCTCCAATTCTGGTAGTTCTTGTGGTACTTGTGTGGTTGATGAATATCGCTGCCAGTTTCGCGCCAGGGGCTCTGATAGTTGGCCCAACAACCAGATATTCAAATCAGGTTGTAGAAGTTCCTACATTCGATAGCTCCTTTGTAAGTTTTCGTTATACTGCCGGATGTTCACTTTACCACTGACACAACTAAGATAGGCAATGGCTCTGGCGCGGACGCCAACAAATTCTCTTTGGATAAATTTGACATTAATGACTATGATACCTTCTTTCCTGTGTATGTATCATGTACAACCAAAAGTCCGATCCATAAAACTGATCATTTAATTCCAGTTCAACTGCGGGAAGCTATTCACAGCCATTACAAAGGCTCGCTGCCTCAACTATGACTGCTGGGAAACAAAGCACAATGCAGTCACCGTGTGGAGCCAACTGCTCATACACGTTAAACCTTGAAGGTCCTTATCTCCAATGTGATAGTCCAAACATTCAGTACGGTGTATTAAACACGACCAGCTTATCGTGGTCCGATAACTTCCAGTCGATCGGTCAAAACATTACATTTGAAACACATGATGATGGTATTGATCTTCTCGTATGGAACGCATATCAAGGTTTCTTGTTCGACCCATGGGTGGGGGGGAGTAAAGAAGCGCGAGCGACGGCTAGCCAGATGCATATTATCGCTCCATCTCAATTTTCGACTCAAACGATCCGACCTTTGGGTATGCGAACTCCTGCTGTAAGAGAAAGCGGATCTGAATCTAATATTTTTGGAAGGTTGGTTGCCGTAGAGGGAAATTATATCAATTGTTCGGCTGCAACGGCTACGTACAATGTGTCATATGTGTATGAAAACAACATTCTATCTACCAATGTTTCTGTAAGTTCAATTGACATCATAAAGAATCTTGGAACAACGAAGGAAATGTCCAATGTGACTCAAGAGTACGGAATAAGTTGGCCTGGGTTCCTAGTCACTACAGCAAACAGAACTGAGGAATGGTTGTTGGGTCTTGGGAGCTCGTATCTAGGATACGAGTCTGCAAACTGGACGAGTGATTGGGTATCTTGGTATAAGAATCTGCAAATCATGGCTGTCATCAACAGTATGACTAGATTACTGAATGGAACCTATCCTGTCGAGCTTATCCAATTTGGTGACGCTACAAGTTCTCTAAGTCCAGCCTACGGAGTGGGGGTCGACGTTTGGGGAACTGAAGTGTCATGGGTTGATTTTCTTGATGTATTTCCGACAAGTTCTACATGTGAGTCTCGCTGAATAATCCGCTCGAACATTTCATACATAGCTCTTGAGAATTTGTCCGTCAGACTAACCCTTCAATGCCAGACGCGGATAGACTCAAAAGTACACTGATAGGCTATACAACTTTCAATGACAACTTCGGAGATTTTAATGTAACTGCTTACTCATGGGTTAATGACCCTACTGAAAACTTAAAGTATGATAGCGTCTCATTCACCGTAACGCCCGAATCTCTTAATCAGCTTCTTCAAAACATCACACTCAACATGATTAGCGAAATTGGCTGGTGGTCTACACCTGCAAACGTTACACAATGGGAATCAATCAATACATTCCAATTTTCTAAGCCTCTAAATCTCATACTACCCTACTTCATCTCTCTTTTCCTCGCAATCCCAGTTCTGGTCTTAGGTATTTGGTCCCTGCACCAAAATGGAGTATCAGCTATGAACAATAGCTTTGTACAGTTGCTAAACACGACGACTGGAAGTAAAGAGTTGGAGAGAGCTGCGGGGAAAGGTTGCTTAGGAGGTTATGATAATGTATTGGATGAGTTGATGGACTTAAAAATTAGGTTTGGGGAGTTGAAGGGTGTGGAGCGGGGCGATGAGAGAAGTAGCAATGGCGTAAGAAGAGCGGGGTTTGGAACAGAAGAAGAGGTTAGGCCATTAGTGAAGGGCGAGAATTATGGCTTTTGATGTACGTTTGGTGATTGATGATGTGATGATTCGAGATTCAAAAGATGTAACCGAGGGCTCAAAATCTGATTTTCTAGTTTCTATTCTTGGGCTGTGAGTCTCATCATTTGTGGATGGATAGTCAAAGACTTGAATGGATGCTTAATCATAGGGCTGGCTGTCCAGGCATTTCTAAGAGTCGTTGGATCAAAGGAGCCTTAGATAGAATAAATACGCAGTTAGTAATAAGGAAGAAGGGTTTGGGAAAGTAGCGGAGATTGTACTTGTACCTTATTGCATAAAGAAATCGACGCGAGTGGGGTATCTGTCGCAAACTGTAATGTAAGAGTCCTGGTCCTTGCTTACAGCACCCCTCTCAATTTATAATTATTTTATATTAAATTGAATAATTACTCAATGTAGTAGGCTATGCGCTTAGCAGGGGATAAACTAGGCTTGATTAGGAATAGTACTATTAATAATACTATATAAGAAGCTTAGACTAATAGAATATAATAATAGAATTACTATTTATAAAAAGATTAAATTAATCTTTAAATATATGTATTATATTTAGAACATTAGAAAGTAAATATTAGAATTAATCTTTTCTATAGGGATACAAGCTTTCATTTTATGCTTTTTTCAACCCTCTATATATTCTATAATAATATGCGTATATACTATATTATAATTTAGTTTTGATTTAAAATTAAATTAAAGATTAGATTATAGATTAGATTATAAATCAGATTATAAATTAATTTTTGATTTCAAATTAGATTTTCTAATAAATAATATTTATTGTTAGAAAAGGTACTTATACCGCATACTACGCTATGCTATATCGGGATTAGCCTGCATGTAACTCTGTCGAGTCTATACATATATATCGTATCTCTATATAGAACTTAATAATATTAAGGCTTTTTCATTAACTCATATATAATCTTTTAACATTTATTATTGTTGGTATCACCATGGGGATGGTGAAGTCAATATAGTACTATGATTTACATTATTATAATATTGCTTAAGGTTCTAAAAGTTAAGGCTATGAAATATATATATTATAATACCAAGATATTAATACAAATATTAATATAATTATATAATCTTTATTCCAACACTAGTAATTCTTTAAAGTTATTGGATTGTATTTTTCTAGTTAATATCTCCTTGTCTATATAACCACCTTTCCTTTTAATCTTTTTTAACTTATTTAGTAATTTTAATTTTTATAATATTATTATTAATCAAATTCTTAAAAGCTTGATATAACTTTGATTTAATTATCACATCTACAAAATTAGATTCTTTATCAATCTATTTAATCTCTATAATTTCTTGTTTCTCATATACCTCCCGAATCGCTATTATATTAATTATTAGTTTTTTTTTATTAGTAATATTAAGCTTTATAAGATAGTTATAAAGTGATTTGAAATTAATACATATAATTAATAGAATTTTATAATTTAGGAAGATTTTATTAATTGTGTTTTTGATTGTTATGTTAATATTAAAACCTAAAATCATACCATAAAGTTTTAATACTAATACATTTTTAATAACTCTCTTACATTTAATAAATAATTAGTAAATAATATTAGCTTTATTATACTTATCCATTAAAATAACAATATATTTAATCTAAAAGAATAAATCTTTATTGTTAATAAAGGATACATTAGTAAATATAATTAATTTGAAAAAATCCATATTTAATAAAACAAATTGTAACCCTCTCTTCATATTATCAATTTGTTATTGAATACACTTATTAAAAAAATTGGTATCTTCTTCTTTTAGATTAACAATTTGTACAGTATAAGATAAATCAAAAGCTACCTTTGATTAATATATAATTACAATATATACTCCTTAAGCATATTATACAATATATTAATTCTTTACTATTATTGACTTTCTCAGTTTTCTGTATATACCATATATATTGAATAGTTTTGATTTGATTAAATGTAAGTTCTCACATTGCTTCTATTAATTGAAATAGATTATACCATTATTTTATTAAATAATCAAACCACCATTAAATTTGAATAATATATTTAATATAAATATTTCACATTTTTTTATTATAAACTTAGTATTATTAAGTTTTTTCTATTTACAATCTATAAATTTATTGTTAATAATAATAAGTGTATCATCTATTTGTAATTTGATAATATTAAATGTTATATTATCCTTGATTGTATATAAAAAATATAGATTATAAGTTAACTGTACCATTTTGAGAGCATTAGTATAATATTTATAATAAATATTAAACCAATAATTGCCTACTTCCAGGATACTATATAATAGTTATACAACTTACAGGATAAAACCCTCTAAAATATCCATTTTTACTAATAATTGTATATAAAACTTTCGAATTAAATTTGATATCAATTATATATATATTTATATAATATTATAAATGCTCATGGTTACCTCATCCTTAAATAGCATAACTATTATTGACAGTATAATATATTAATTAATGTATTATATTGTAAATAATTATATTAAAACAATAGTCTTTCCTTAATCTTTCTATATTTATATAACTAGTCAAAACTTTGAAAACACTTTGTTAATTCCTTTATTCTTAATTTTATCAACAAATTGTAAATTGAATATTCTAATATCTGTGGGTATATTTACAAATTTTATAAATTAAAAAATGTTATTTTTTATAAGTTTATTAATTTCTCTTCACCTTAATTCAATAAAGATTATTAATGCTAATATATTAATAAATGCTATATAACATTCGATATATAAAATAGTGTTGTATTTATTATTATTTAGAAAATATATTATTAAGTTTGATAGTTTTGTAGGTTTTGTAAAATTAATATCTTTCTTTTTGTTTAAGAAAAAGATACTAAATATAGAGATTACAATTTGAAGAATTGATTATTATAAAGATTGGGGGTTTTTGAATAAATCCAAAAAGGACTTCTCTTAATTCCTACTACATATAATAGTAAGAATAAGAAAAGATTTTATTTTACTAGATTTTGATAAAATTACATTATTTACATTTTGAAGTGTATTTCATATTATTCATATATAATCTATTTCTCGCATAGGTTTATTAAATAGATTAGATTATAATGACTCTATTACGGGTACATATAGTATATAAAATACTGATTATACCAATTTGATAGGTTACTCATTTTAAAACTGATTTTGAAACTGGTTTTGTTTCTTTTTTATATATGGCTTAATTTGAGTTATACGGAATTCTGTTGGTTCGCTTGTTAGTTGTATAGTATATATCTCATTTTTTATATTTAATAAATAATATAGATTTGTCCATTCTTTATATTCTTTCCATACCCAAATCTTCAAATTAATAAAAAGATTATATAGAGTTATTATAAATAATCCATTACATTAATTTAGAGCATCTGAGATTTATTTTATAGCTTATAGTTTGTTTATTTTGTTCATTACCTTTTTGATCACTATTTGTCATTATAAAACTATAGATACTAATAAATCGAAATCCGTTATCCATGAATATACTCTAAAAACTAATAATATAGATATTAATCTATTTATGTTGGTTTAAGAAGGATACGGAAGACGTAGTACCTACAAATGTAGGTCCTAAATGTCTATATTGTATTCTATCTAAAGAGCTAGCTATGTACAGGAAGTAGTAGATCTTATATAGATCTATTGAAAGAGCTAGTCTCTTTCGCTTTCGCTTAGGGCTTATAATATAGTAGCTAATGAATTAAAACTATTCATTGTATGATTAATATTCATATACTGGAAACTCTCTTTTTATGGTTTAATTTATTCTTTTATTAGTAAGGTGCTAAATCTTATACTAAGAAATGCCCTTTCTTCTTATCTATTCTATTATTCTATCATTCTATTCTCTCTCTACTCACCTTATTGGTTTAATGCTGATTTTGTTTGTATTAATAAGATTAGATAGAGCTTGATATGATTTTCCTTTAGTTATTACATTAGTCAGATTAGTAAGTTCATTAATTCAGATAACTTCTATAATCTCTTTTTATTCATAAGATTGATATAAAGCTATAATATCAATTATTAGTCGTTTCTTATTTATTATATCTAGCTTTGTAAGTAAATCATATAGTGACTTTGAATTAATATATAAAACTAATAGAATTTCTTTATTAAGGATGACATTAACTATAGAAATAATTGCAATTCCAATATTAAATCCTTAAACTAACCCTGTGGTGGCAGAATCCGTGGTTGACGAAGTGATCCTTTCGTAATTGCCATAAATTCTACAATACCTTCATTATGTATTGAATAAATCGTTTTTAAAGTATTAATATGATCAATCTAAGTCTCCATACTTTACGAAGCTTATTCTAATCAATAAGTTCTTAGTGAATTTCTTGAATTCTGGAAGGTTAATTGAAAGTTTCGGCCTGAGGCAACAATTATCTGTCAAGTAGAAAGCTTCTAGGTTTTACTTGCTTTTCAACCCCCCCCCCTCTCTTCCTCTTCTTTTCCTTCTAAATTGATCTCCTGTTAGATTTCAATAAAAGAATAGAAAAGTTCTTTTAGGTGTTTCGAATAGAATCTATTAAGGATTACTAATCTTTCTGTTATACTTCTATTTATTGATTTGAAATTTATTCATATATAGATTGAAATCAGGTCATATTCTTGTTTATATGATACATTCTGTATTGCATAGCATAGTGGTATAGCTTGTGATTTCACTTGAAAGCTCTCTTGTAGGTTTCCCTCATGTGATGTAACTTACCAAAAGGACTGTACTCCCCTTTAAACTTTCGGCTAATGCGTCCCGCCCATCCCTTAGCTCCTACGCTCATTCCCCTTCTCCCCTTTAGCTCTTATTTACCTCTTTGACCTCCTACGCACATACCTTTCCGTCCACCTTCCCCTCAACCCTAATATTCGAAAATCTTGAAAGCTCTAAGGCCTTTCAAGGTCCTCATTTTCTTTTTTTAATCAAAATTCAATAATAAACGGGTCGCAAAAAGAACCGATTTGATTCGTCAGTGACGAAGAGCTCTATTCGTCACTGACGAATATATATATCAATATCGTAATGTACGAAATAGAAATTTGTATGGGGATTTATATTGAATTTATCTTCGTCCGGAATATTAACTTTGCCACCACAGGGTAATCTATATAGTTTTGAAGCTAAAACGCTATGTATAACTCTTTTGTATTTAATGGATAACCAATAAATAATGTTAGTATTGTTATACTTATTCATTATAATAATTATATAGTCTATTTGGAACAAATAATCCTTATTGTTAGTAAAAGAGGCATTAGTAAAAACAATAATCTTAAGTAAATCCAAATCAAGTGATATATAGTTAAGTCCTCTAGCGGAGTTTTCTTTTTGCCATTTGATATATTTATTTAATACCATAATATTATTTTTAACCAGCTATATTGTTTATACTATCATCAATAAATCAAAAAATACTTTGAGTTGATATATAGTTATAATATATACACCTCAAGCTTATTATATAATATACTAATTATATATAAAAGCATGTTTTCAAACTTTATCATATATACTATAAATATCTGTAGATTCTATAGAAATAAATTGAAGATTAGTATATTATTTCTTTTAATTAAAATAGATATTATTATCCTTAAGTGTAAGAATAATACCATTGAATTTCAATAAGTAATTATAAGTTAGCTCTTCTCAATTCTTAATCATAAAATTAGTTTGTTTAAATTACTCTTTTTTAGCCTAAACAAATTTGCTATCTCTAATAATGAGTATATTATTTATTTGAAGTTTGATAATACTAAATCTAATATCCTAATTATTAATATACAAAAGATAAGGATTATAAATAAATTATTATATTTTAAGCTTTTTGTAATAATGAATATAGTATATCTTAAACTAATAATTATCTGTCTCTAGAATGCTATATAATGATTTTACAATAAATAAGATTATATTAGTTAATAGATTTATTTCCTTTGAAATATAGGTATAAAAAGTATAATATAAGTTCAAAATTAATTAGATATATGCTTAAGTAATATCTTGAATATATATATTTATACTACTTATCTTTCTAATACTTATAGTTAATAAAGCTAAAATATATTAATATAATCACTAAATTATTGGTGATTATATTAAGATAATTGTTTTATTTGTATTATTGTATACTTAAATAATTAATTATAATTTACAAAATTTAGTATTTATTCCTTTATTTTTGATTTTATTAATAAAATATAATTTGAAAATGTATATATTTAAAGGAACTTCTAATAGTAGTATAACTTTGAATATATTCTTAATTGTCAAATTATTAATCTTCTTCTTTTTGGAGTTTTTATATAAAATTGGATTTAGGAGATTAACAATAAACTAATCAATATATTCTTTTTATATATAAACGCGAATCTGGGGTATAATAATCTAGGGAAAAGATTTTAATATAAGTATTAAATTATTCTTGAATAGATCTAATAGAGGTTCCTTTAAATTCCTGATATGTGTAATAGTTGTTTCAAAAGTGGTAAATATAATCTTGCTAGATTCTAGTAAAGTTATTTTATATCTCCCAAGATGACCCGGAATATAGTTGATTTGGTTAATATGGTTGATTTGGTTGATTTAATTGATTTGGTTAATTTAGTTAATTTGATTAATTTGGTCGATTTGGTCAATTTGATTAATTTAATCAATTTGGTCAATTTGATCAATTTGATTAATTTAGTTATTAATTTGATTAATTTAGTAATAAGGCTTTATTAATATGAATCTAAATCTTGTAGATCTATAAAATAGATTAATTATATATATCTTATTATCTATATTGAATAATAAAAATGGTCCTTTTTATTTGTTAGAAATAGTATTATTACTCTTTTTCTATATTAGAATATTGTTATTTGAAGATAAATTATAAAATATAATAGTTAAAGAGTCATTGTATATATTCAAAGCTTCTTATATTTTTATAGAACTATATAATTTATGAATCTCTACTATAACTTTAAAGATTGCGATGGCTTACTATTGAATAATAGATGTTGGAGGATTAAATTCAATTATTTTAGGAAATATACCGAAAATAAGTAATATTGATATTAAACTATTTAATCTAATAGTATTATTTATTGTTTTTATAGTTATTTGAAGTATTATATTCTTGTTAATACCTAAATTATAAGTCTTATTATAAATGATTTTATAAGATCTATATAATGATATATAAAATCTCTTAATAATACTAATCGAATAATATACTTCTATAAAAATAATTTTTATTTGAATGAATATTGACATAATATATTATTGAAACTTTTTTCTAATAAAGTTAGTATTTGTATTATAGATAATATATTCTGGAGAATTAATATATATATTGATTCAATATTTGTAAAGTTTATTTTATATATACTTTGTAGATATATTGCTTAATTATCTAGCTGCCTGAAAACGTATAGTTTTATTGATAATATATAAGATACAATTATTATTGATGTAAAGTATATCAACTAATATTATATGATTAAACTCAAAGTCCTTATCGGGAATAAAGAACTTGAATCTGCCTAGTGATTTTCTATAGATCTAGTAATAATAACAAAACTTGGTAAATTGTTTGATTACTTTGAAATCTTTATTATATCCAGAGCGTTTGAATACCTTATAAAACTTGTAAGCAAATAAATAACTGAATTATCTATGAATTCATTATAACTCAGTTTTTATAAATAAATACTCTCCACCACTAATAGAATTATAAATGATATTCTAAAGATTAACCTTCTAAAATAGAAATACATAACCGAATTATTAAAAAACAGGTAAAATACATTTAGATATAATAATAATATTATTGATATTATTATACTTGAACTTAAGCCTATCCATATTTGCTAAATATAATAGAAATGGAATATCAGCTTTCATTACATTTCATTCTACTATTCCAAACAAAAGATCTATCCAAAAGGAACTAATAGAAATAGTTACATCAATACCATATCACACTATCACTTGCCCAATGATTACAGGGTTATATTCGATATCCTCAATTGTCTTCCATACAAGATATTGATTATATCCAATAGTTGATCTTTAAGCAATACTAATGTCAATTATAATATCAAAGAATTTATTAATATAATATTGCTTGATTTCTGTAATTAATATTTTAACTATTAATATATAAATGCTTACCATATTATTAAGAATGATTACTACCTGAGATTCATTATATATACTTATTAATATAAAGAATATTCTAAACACTTTTTTAATATCACTATTATTATTATTAATGAAATATTGATCAATAAAATAATCTCCATTATCATTACTATCATCCCGATTACTCTCTTATCCCATATCCATAATAAACTGATTATAATATTTCTGAAAGCTTTTATTATTAAAGCTATTATACTTACTATAATAGTTTGTCTTAAGTTGATCTCTTTTCTTTTAACTATACTTATAATATTTGCAGTCTTTCTTCTTATAACCAGAGAAATAGCAATTATCTTTACCTTTATTAAATAGCACAGGAAAAGATTACTTTCCATTATATTTATTATATAGTTTTCGAAAAAAGAAATTCGAGAAATTATTATTATAAAAACATCGATTAATAAGAAAGATTTCAATTACTAATATATATTGTTTCAGGAACAATTTTTAATAAGAATTAATTATTTACTTAATCTGATTAATAAAATCCGGGATACCAGCATAAAGATTAGATATTACAATATAATATTTAGGGATACTATTATACACAAACAAAATCTTAATATAGTATAATTAAACATTATATATATTCTAAGAAATAATATACTATAAATAACAAAGATCAGTAATTATTTTATTAAACACATTTTGGAGATCTACATCAGGATTCTTTTCAATATAAATCTTGAAAATAATATTATTTTACTTAAAAAGTATATTTTTTTGATACTTAAGTCCTTCAAAGTTCTTTACCATTATATTATATAATCCTTTATATGAATTAAAAAGATTACTAAGATTTACTTAATAAAAGTCTCTAGCTACTCCAGAAAATATAATTAGAAAAGCTTTTGTTATTAATATAATAAGCATAAACATTTTATAATAATATTTATCGAATATAGAAATCTTTAAATCAAACGAATTATTAATACCTTTATATATATTATTATCTTTATAGATCTTTGAGAAATCAATAAGATAATAGCTTTAATCATATTAATTATTATTATTGTAATCAGAATAATCGGAATAATCCAACTTTCTTCCATCTCTCCCACTATTGCCTTTATAATTGTCTCCATTATCATTATTATCAGATTTATTAAAGTTGTTTGATAAGCCTTCTAATACTCCTGGCAGCATAATTTTATCAAAATCTGGTATACTTACACCACTTTTCCTTAATGTTTTGTAATCTTTTGAATTATTCGATTTCTTAATAGGATATGAAGTATTATTATCTTCCTTACAATTCCTAAGCTTATTACTTTATAGGTTTATACTAAGTCCAACAAATAAAAGAGTTTATTTTGTAAATATAAATAATTATATCTCATTAGTTTGGTATTTGAGAAGTTGATTCTTAATCTAATTATAATATTTTTACCACAAAAAGACTTTTAGGAGAGTATATTCAATATTCATACTAATATTAATATACACATTATAGCATCATAGAATCTTACGGAATCGATAAAGTATTATTCTCTCAATAAACTCGAAAGCTTGTTTTTTAAAATTCTTGAAATTATATGTGATTATATCTTGAAGTGATATGTTAGTAATTTTAGTATTAATATATTCAACACATTTGAACTGGAAGTATCTATTAACATATCTATAGTTTATAATTCTAAAAGAAAATCTTTTATAAAACTTTCTTGCTATAAAAAGATCTTCTAAAAAGATATAGTTCTAAGATTTACTAATAAGAAATATATCAATTAATTCCTTTGATTCGTTTTTTATATTAGAATTATGGGGAGTGTTGAGATCTGAAAACATTTTGTTGAATATAGAGAGGGCGAGGAGATTGTATTTCTGATTTTGTAATTAATCGATATTAGTTTTGTTAAAGGCTCCTATGACTATAGGTGTGCCTAGTAGTATTAATAGTTGATTAAATTATTTATCAGTTTATCTAAAACTAACATTAAAAAGAGTCCCTCAGCTTATTATAGTATTAGTAATAAAAGTGGAATAAAAAGAAAAGATAAAGAAAGTAAAAGGGAGTAAGAGGGTTTTTTTGAATAATTAGTTGAGTAATTTGTAATATTATTAATTAATATTGATTTGAGAAGGATACGGAAGATGTAGTACCTATAAATGTAGATCCTAAATGTCTATATTGTATTCTGTTTAAAGAGCTAGCTATATACAGGAAGTAGTAGGTCTTATATAGATCTACTAAAAGAACTAGTCTCTTTCGCTTTTGTTTAGGGCTTGTAATACAGTAGCTAATGAATTGAAACTATTCACTGTATGATCAACGTTCATATAATTTAGTTCAGTAATATTATTTACTGTTTTTATAGTTATTTATAATATCATCTCTTTTATTATAAAGTTTTCTAGTTTATTAGTAATAATAATATATATTCTTTTGATAACTATATGATATTATTCAACCACACCAATTAACCAATAAGCTTTAATTAGGACACTCTTTATTCTTATTAATATAATTGTTATATATTATATAAATTTCTTATTAACAAAGTTCTTTTTAGTATTATATATAATATAATTTAATGGATTAGTATATGTATTTATTCAGTATTTTTGGAATATATCGAAAATATATTTTATAATAATATTATCTAATTATTATATAATTTGAAATCGAATACCTTTATTAATAATATATAGGATAAAGTAAATATTAATATACATCACATCAATTATAATTAAATAATTAAAATTAATATTATCTTATAGATTAAACTTGAATTGTTTAGATAATTTGCTATACTTTTAGTAATATTAATAAAACTTTGTAAATTTATTAATCTCAACTTATAATATATTATTATAATTAGTATATTACAATATTCACAAAAACCTATATACTGATAGGTGGCTAAAATAACAATATAGATATTGTAGTTTTGTCTTAATAAGGTAGTACTCGTAATTGTTGATAATTTATTGAATAAATTGTTATATATTTATATGCTATAGAAAAACTATATACTTATTGTAGTGAATATATAGATAACTATCTCCTATCTTATATACAATAACTATGTCAACAATATTGTTATAATATATTCTAAGCTTATCTATATTGTTAAGTAATAATAAAAATAGTATTTCTACATTTATAATATAAAATTCAACAATTTCTGATAATAAATTGAATAGAATTGATTTAATTAACTCAACTTTTCCAATTCCAAATATTATATTTACGACTTCTGTTTTGCTTGTATTCAACAATATATCTTCAACAATTGTTTTATATACTAAATATTGTTTATAGCCTATTATAAACTATTGTATTACAATAATATCAATAATAACTCTTTAGAATTCTTTTGTATTATATTTGTTAATATATATTATATTTTTATTATAAATTTAATATATTAAAGTATGTATAAAAATCTTATTAATTAAATTTATAATAATCTCTTTCCCATTGACAGATCTATTATAAATAATAAAACTTAAATATGATTTATATATAGATGAGTTCTGGAATTCGAATTGTGTAAAATATATTGTTACCTCACTGTTTATATTTAGATCGGATTCTTTATCATTCTAAATAGATTCTTTATATTCAATAAGAAATTACTTAAAGCTTTTCTTAAAACTATTATTAATATTCTTAAATTACTCCTTATACTTTTTTCATAATTTATTATATTTTTTTTTATTGTGCTGAGTTAACCAGTAATTTTCTTTTTTATAAACAAAACATTTCTTTTTTATTTATAATTTAAACAAATATCAATTGCTGTATCCAAAACCTTTATTTTGATTATATTCTTTTTGGTCATATTAATATTTGCAATTAATATAAAATATTATAACCTCATTTGGGTGGGTTTGTTCTTATGTTATAATAACTAATTAAAGCTTTTTGAGAAGACTTGGGATATCTTTAGTAAAACAAAAACAAATTAAAGAGTATACTTGCATTGGTGTATATGCGTTAATAATCTTTTAATAAAATAATTTATTTGTTTTTATTGCTAAACTGAATCCTTTATATAAATAGTGAAATTGCGTAATTATTAATTATAAGTATTGATTTATCGATTTGCTATTATTATCTGGGTTTTCTATTATACTCTTAAATATAATACTTTTTTATTGTTGTATAAGGTTATATTTATATTCTGGATCTTCAAATATAATTTCTATTATCTTGCATATTCTCTCCATCATTAATAATATACTACCCAGATTCGTATAATAGAAGTCGAGTGCGATTTTGATAAGTATAGTAGGAAATGCTTTAAATAGTAAATACTCTAGCAGATTGATGTGTTAATAGTTGTTGAGAAATATTGAGTATTTATAAACAAAATTGTTATTTTGCCCACTGTATTTGTTGGCTTTTTTATAAAGTTTTATAAGGTTTTCTAATATTTAACCGATATTAATAACTCTTAATAATTGAATAAATAGAACTTCTAGAATACCATAATTATATTCTGGGTTATCTTTACCTCCACCTCCCATATCATTTTTTTCTCTATTTTTATTATTCTTATTATAATCTCTTTATAGGAAATCATTTTCTCTACCTCCATTATTGTTTCTTTCTTTTTCTTTGTCTTTACTTGAATTACTATTATTACCAAATGGACCTTTATTTGGTTAATTACTTCTTCTTAGTGGAATCTCAGTATTGTTAATATAATACTATTCCTATAGCAATAACAATAATTATAATAATAATAGATTAAATTGATAAAAAGGTGATTTTAGTTATAATTAATTAGAATTGAATCATTGAATAAATAATCCTAATTATAAATCAAAATTGAATCGAATAGGTTGAACAGATATTAGCTTTATTAGACTATAGAATTAGTATACAGTTGATTTATTGGATTTAGTCTCTTCTTGGAAATTAGATTTATACTAAGGATATTCAAAGTGATGAAATAATTATACTTCTAGTTTTGATAATATCTTTTATTTAATATTAATATTTTTACCCTTATTAATTAAAGATATTTTCCATAAAGTAATAAATAGCTTTAATATAATATATTAATTAAAACCTAAAGATCCAGATTAACCAAATTGATTATTCATTTAGGATATTTCAAGGTCTTAAAATAATATATATAGGTTTTCATTTGTAATTCTTTATTGCATACTTTTCAATTGAAATATAAAGCCTTTTTCCAAGAGTACTTTAATAATCTTTTATTTTATTTATTCTTTATAATTTAATTAAATTATATCAATTAAAACAGTATAAACTAATCGAGTTGTACAGATAACATACTTAGTAATAAATAATTCATATGAGCATAGCTTATATTTGAGTTTATATAAAAGACATATACTGACTACTTAAAAATACTCTAATATAAAATGTTCAAATACTATAAAATAATCTGATTATAATTTCTAATCGAAATATATTAATTATTGATATTTGTATAATTTGAATTTATAGAAGTCTCTGATTTTCTTTATATTAAGATTCTCTCTAATATTAAGTGAATAGTTTTTCTATTTTTTAGCTAATTTTTCAAATATATTAATTATAATAATTAATAATATATTTGATTTATTTATACTTATGTTTTTGTAAAAGATATAATCTTTTAATTGAAGAGATTTCGGAAATTGTTTTACCATATTAATGGATAGCAGATAGGTAATAAAATAATTTTATATTTGTTGTTTAAAATATCACTAAACTCAAGCTAATACTACTAATCTCTATTCTTTAATATATATTACAAAGAAGAATCGAATATAAACTAAAGTTAATTTGAGAGTTATTACCACATTACTAACTTCTCTCAATAGTATTAGTATCAAATTATATTGGATTAATACTTATATAAAAACTGCCGCCACATTACCGATGGTTTTTATTTATATAAGGATAGATATCAAATCATATTGAAATAATATGAGAGCTTATGCTTCTTCAAAGAAATACCAATCTTAATCACAAATATACATTATATTTGAAATTAAGGTGCTAGACTTTTGATTTATAATATCATTGATTAATATTAATATCACCATAGGGATGGTGAAGTCAATATAATACTATAATTTATATTATTGTAATATTACTTGAGGTTCTAAAAGCTAGGGCTATGAAATGTATATGTTATAATGCCGAGGCACTAGTGCAAGCGCTAGTGCGGTCACATGATCCCTGTCCCGACAATTATATTATTTGTTAAACCGTGTATGAACTAGTTTATATATCATATTTAAAAAAAAATTCAAAATAATAACTTTATAGTTTTTAGTAAAGAATTAATAAATAATTCTTTATTTAATATTATAATAGAATTATATTATATATAAAGATTTATAAAGAAATTTTTTTTCTTATATTTTTAGACTTTTATAATTCTTATAATAATAATATACTATTTTTTATTTATTATTAGTCTCTTGAATATTATAATAATATGAAGTGATTTAAATAATATTATATTAAATAATGTATAATAATATTATTTTATTAGAATAAAACCATTAAAAGGAATATTAGTATTACTAAAGTTAATATAAGAATTATATGAAAAAAGATTATATTTATTAGAGTAGATAATAGTAATAAATCAAGTAGATATTATATAATACAAAGACTTTTTATTAATTTCTTTAAATTATAAAAATTCTATAATTTATAATTATTTACAAATTAATATTGACTTGAGATAAATTTATAGAACCTAATTACATACTTCTACTATTCTTTTAAAACTTAATTATAACAAGATTACTATTAGAATTCTAGAATAAAGTTATTTCTATAATATATATTATAGAAATAAAATAAATATTAAATTAATTATTAATAATAGTGTTATTAGTCTAATCAAAATATTCATAAATTTAACTTTAAATATTAGTTATTGTATAAAAGTTACTATATTAAAGTCTTATAGTGATGCTGTGAGTACGGATCTCATCACGTGTTTTCCAACAAATATAGAGACGATAGTAAAGACGGAAAGTATTATTATTCGTATCGAAAATATTACAACTATATAGCTCAAATTAGAGTTGTATAAACATGTCTTTTTCAGATAGTATTCCTTAAAACCCATTTAGATCCTCTCTTGGCATATGTAATATAAATATTCGCCATACAATCTGTCTTGATTTCGTTAAATTTAGTTATGTCTCCACAAGACACTGCCCCGCCAAGATCTGAGAAGACTTGCTCACAATCTTTCTCCAAGTACAAGTCGATCTCTAACACCCAACGTATGAAGGCAGCCAATTGCTTTTCAAGATATCCCGGAATTTCGCTTCGAGGTTTGGCGAACCGAACTCTGGAAGTCTGACGATCTAAGCAGGATTTATCTAGGTGACATAATTAGTAGTACTTGAGGGATCTTGGGAGAAAAAGGGGTACAAAACGAAACGCTCACCAGAATTAAGCATACTAGCACTATTAACATTCTTCAGGTTACCTAGAATAGCATCGGAAGATATCTTGTTGTATTTGCGCTTCCGCCCCACAGACAATTCTTCATCAGTTTCGGTATCCACAAGCTGTTGATCGAGATCATGGGAAGATAGATCTTTGCCAGAGACTCTACTAGATTCATATAGTCGATCACTATCTTTATTATTGGGATGTCAGCGCTATTGCTCACTGCTAAGCCGACTGCTGAATCACCTTTGTGTTCTAATCCAGCACCCTGACATTCACTGGTATATAGCGGTGGAGCGTCCGAGTTATGCTTTACGCTATGAATGTTGCTTTTATGTTTCGCCGGGTTCTCCTGTCTCACAAATTGATTGAAATTCGTCCATTTGTCGCATACCATACCATGTTTATATACACTCTGGGTCGTAAAGTCACCTGTAAAGGTTCCCTTGCGTATTCGATCGATCCTTTTCCAAATATTCGTAAGAAGCGATTCTTCAAGTGATGTATATACCCAGAATTGCTTAGCCTGTGAAAGGGACTCCATGCTAGCCAATAGTTGTAAGACATTATCCGACGCAGGGGTAAAGGCATGCTTCTCGGTGGGAGGCATGAACACTGTGCCATGATTGTGGAGCTGAAAGCATATACGGGAAACAGAGGCATAATCGGAACATATGCCAGCCTCTCGAATAGCAGCGCTAGTGTCGGGAGAACAATCAGAGTTTGGAGTCTCTAACGAGAGACATGGTGTATCATTCTCATTGTTGACAAGCAACCTAGCTTGGATTACGAAGTAGAGCAATTTCTTACGTATCGTAGATGATTCAGGGCTCGCTGTAACTCCGACTGTTACTGTAAACCAGAAGAGCAATTTGGGACATGCGTGCGTGCCGAGGTGTATATTCATTCGAAGATTTTGAATTCGTGTGCCAATATAGCTGTATTGTCCAGCATCGACCCATTTAATAACTACAGGTATCTCTGTACAGCCGAACGTTGGAGAAGCCATAGCGGCCTGTTAAACTGTATTGAAGATGGGACACCTGCAAAGACAATTGTTAGCGCTATTCTGATAGGTAGTAAAGTGTAACCAATATGAGCAGGATAAAAAGCCTTAGAATACTATCCTCAACAATATATTCGTCTAGAAACCATGCTCGTTGTAGGGAGAAGATACTTAGTCTCCTTGCTTCAGGTGACATTTGACCAGCCTACAAGAGATGATACTTAGCCGTCCTAGAAGAGGAGCTTCAGGATCCGCCTGCTACAGGTGACATCTGACCAGCCTACAAGAGGTGGTACCTAGCCATCCTAGAAGAGGAGTCTCGAGATCCGCCTGCTACAGGTGACATCTGACCAGCCTACAAGAGGTGGTACCTAGCCATCCTAGAAGAGGAGTCTCGAGATCCGCCTGCTACAGGTGACATCTGACCAGCCTACAAGAGGTGGTACCTAGCCATCCTAGAAGAGGAGTCTCAAGAACCGCCTACCTACAGGTGAAGAACGCAACCACCGCCAGTGCTGTTGTACTCGTAAAGTCGTAACAAATATTGTGCGATAGAAATAGACTATATGACGATGATAGAGAACTATACTGTTATAGTTGTAATCGATATTTTGCGATGGAGATTGATATAGAAATGGCGATGGAAAGACTGTGTTCTGTATAATTGTGATAAATGTTGCGTAATTACCGACGTTGACCTGTCGTGGAAAGAAAGTTTGCCTTATCTCCAAATCACGTGATCCTGTAGTAAAGAGTGTGAAACTAGGCTGAAAATAGTATAGATCCATAGACATTTGGTTAATGCAATAAATGCCAAGATTTCCGTGAATGCTCCTCGTGAAAGATGACTGACATATAAATTGATGCCTAGAAGAAACAGCTGGTATGTGCGGCTATCAAACACTAATAGTTCGCAGATCAAAATCAGATATACGTACCCAGGATTAGATATGTGTATCCAGCACCAGATGTGCGCAGTTTAAAGAAAATTGCACTTTTATAAAAACCATATCAGGTTTCATCGAATTCCAAGCTTACAGTCCGAAAAAGATTAGCAAATATTCAGTTGTCGACTATCATGTGGATTACCTCGACATCCTCACACAAACGATTTCGTAGGAGCTAATCAATAAACTATCCTTACTCCAAACGACCTTTTTCATTCTACTCTAAAACCGGCTAGCTACCCGATTGATTTAGACATCTGGTTTTCCCTTCCCGATTTCGTCGTCCTTTCTAAGAATTGTTCCAAGAATGCATTTCACTTGCCTTCAACGACCTGTACACTGTCATACAACTCAGGTTGATATAGATATTTTTCGCAACCTTGAGTCTAACTGAATCAAGCAAGGCACCCCACATTGCCTCTGTTCGCTCAATAGAGGCAAAACATGCTATCATTGAAATATCAATTTGGGTCATCTTCCAGTTGACATTGGAGTCAAGGAGAATCTTTTCATCAATGAGAACAACTGATTCCTTGCCCATTGCTGGGACAATGTTGCTCAAAATAGAGCGGCATTCTCCATCTTGAAAGTCGTGGAATACACTTCGAATGCAGTAATATTTGGCATCTACGGCGGTGGACTAACTAGAATTCCTGAGCAAACCCCGCAATCATACATACTTTTGACGGGCTGAGGGGTATTGATGTCATGGACTGTAGTCTCAAGAGCAGGCTTCTCCTCGGCTGCATACGTATCGTGTGGCTGGTCCTATCTAGATCGCAGGGTGCTGTCTTTGGGAAGTGCTTGCAAGATAATTTGCCCTTCAATACTGGCAGTCTTGGCCTTCAATTCATCTGAAGGGGACCCAACATTGCCACATATATTGACTAAAAGCACATCTTCACCACTTCTTGACTTCCAGCCACCCACTTCTCTCCCTAGGCGCCCCGACCTTCAGACTAAGAGCGGGGTTATTTTTACCCTTCTACGGAAGTAGAGAGGGGATCACGGAGTTACACGAAATCAATTCACTTTGAGAGATATTGGGGGGTTTTAAATAGAATCGGCTCTAAACAATGAGTAAACAACATGGTTGCTTGTTCCAAACATCTAAGAATGAGTGTTCAGTGAAGCTTTTCCGACCAACAGTGTAGAGTTCTTAGTCGACTACTCTTGACAGACTCAGCCAAAATCAGCGGTGTGAATTTCCGTGAGCCAATTGGGCCATTCACAAGCTGTTACGACGTGGGAGATACAGGTTAGAAGAATACGAGTTGAGAAACTTTTGAGGCAGTGCTAGAAAGTTGATAAGTGGAGAGAGTTTGATGGAATGATCAATCCATGTTTTTCTATTACTTAAAATAAAATTTTGTTGATTGATAACTACTTGCTTTTCCCATCGTGCTCCTCCTTCTCAGTAGATCCTTAATCTAAAGCCAGGAAGTATGCGAGCATCTTAGGAAAGTTCGGTGTTCCAAGACCAGAGACTGGATCCCACCTATAGGGACAGACAGGTAATTAGTAATGTAATGAGTGAGTAGAAGTCTCACACACATAGAGGGAAACATTTAAATTCGCTTACCATCGAGCAGTATAAAACCCTTCCGTGCCACAGCCAGGATTGGCGCCGTTAGTAACGTCATTTAGAACGCCGGGATTTGCATACAAAGCTGGAGCGATAAATCCAAGCCGACCTTTACCGATTGCCATACGAGCTTCCACGAGGCGATTGACGATGGACGCAAAGATTGGTGTACCTGGGTTGAATATAAAGTTAACACGGCGAACTTTGATTCCAACAATTGCATGAAACAATCAGTCCGTATGTGCTTGTATAGCTAGCCAAGCTGAAAAATAAGGGGGTGAGACAAATAGTGAGAAATCGAAGACGTACTACCACTTGTAACACCCTCCAAAGCGAATGTGCCATTAGCCCAGACAGCGATGTTGTCTCCATTAGCGGCAACGTCAGGGTATCCTCGACCACTGCTGTTGTATGCACCGCTGGTGGTATTTAGATTTGCTTCACCAGAATAAGAAGCATATGGCAGGTTGATAGTTTCGAAATATCTCGCAACGGCTGCCGCTTGATACTGGGGAACAGGGTAAATATTACTGAAGCCACCCCCAGAGGCAAAACAAGTCGATGGATCATTCGCGGCACTCTCAGTCTCGAACGCTGTATGGCCTGGGTAGACCTTTGTAGCACCGACATTGGTAATCCAGGGGCAACTGTTCCATAAAAAGATATGAGACGAGTATAATTTTGCAGCAGAGTAAAATAGATGCTTACGTGTTGGGTAAAGCAGGGCTAAATATCTTACCTTCGGGTCCAAGGCAACCATTGGTACTATCGTCGCCTGCTGGTCTGCCGACACCCGCATCGCCAGAGGCCACGAGGACGGTGATCCCTTGCAAGCCTAGTTTGAGACATCTATGCAATGATGGTCAGCAGACCGAACCCTACCAGATGTATGATCGATACTCACTCATTGCATTGGCGCTTCTGGTACGCAACGGGTAGATCGTCCTCCTGAAGTCCATAGGAAATGGAAATAACATTTGTCGGCTCGTACACACCACACATCAAGGTCCCGTTATAGCCACCGCTATTGGAATCCAGATGTATGGGATCTAGGTCTGGGTCGTCCCCACATTCTCCATAAGCACAATATGTGCAGTAAGACTATGACGGCCAGCGTTAGTTTATACGATTCTCATTCTTTCTCCGCCCACTTTGTTTTCGGACGACGGTCAAGGAATTCTAGACAACTTACCCCATCTAGGGCATCCAGGAAGGTATTGAAAACCCCACTATCGTAGGAAGAGTTCTCGATGTAGTAAGTGTCGTCAGTCGGGAAGAGTGTAATCTTCTGTGGGTAAACGATCGGGTAGGCAAGCTCCACATCGAGACTAAATTCCCCTGCTACATAGGGATTAGATGCAGCAAGCAATGCCTGGTCAACGAAAGAGACGTTGGGTTGTGTGTTTTGAGGAATACTCAGAGAGAAGTTCTGGTAAAAGAGATTGAGGTCTTCTTTCACATCGTAGTATCCCTCCTCGAAAATTCCTAGTGCATTTTTGGCATTCACGACAGATGGCGCAGCGGGAATCTGGTAGAGAGCCTTGATATAGTCCGGGGTAATAACTTGGTCACAGTGCGCCAAGTCACCATTGGGGTGCCATTGAGCAGTTTGGCCGGAATTTTCAAAACGCTGAATCTTTCCCCTTCCCGCAGCAACTCGAATTCCGGGATGTATGTAATCGATATGTTGCTGAATAGCTTCTGGAACATGGTATCTGTAAAGCTTGCCATTAGTAATTATTTCAGGCTACCATCGCCATCTGGATTTTAGAGACACGTCTCGGGGCAATTTGCGTGGCACCTGTCATTTTTATTCTGAGTGAGTTCGATGATCACTCAATCAGCGCATGTTACAGCAATGTGAATACTAATGATCGTGTTCTTAGTTCTGGCATACGCATCTAGTCAAGTTGCTAAGAAAATCCGGCCGCGCCAGCGACAATGGATGCAAGCAGTTCAGAAACGTGTGGCTTACACCTCGGACGTTCTTGGCTTGATTAAGGGTATGAAGATGCTTGGTCTCACCAATATGATCACTGGGAACGTTCAAGATCTGAGAGAAAAAGAGTTGCAAAAGTCGAAGCGTTTTCGATATGTACAGATCGTCAATATCACCCTCGGTATGTTCTCTTCCTCTTTCTAGGCTGTCGGACTTATATTAACTATTGCTTCTCAAGGAAATGCGGCAAACATGCTGTCTCCCGTCGTCACCTTCATTGGCTATGGCATTATTGCGAAGTATTCGTCTGGTAAGGCACCAAGTGCCGCAACCATCTTCTCGTCGTTGTCTCTGCTGTCGATGTTGATCAGTCCGGTGAATGAGCTAGTCTCAGCCATTCCCAATCTAGCCTCCACGTTAGAGTGTTGCAATCGTATTCAACAGTACACGGAAGGCAAGAAACAGGTCGACTTCAGACGCCTGACCCGTGAGCCCAGAGTTTCTGATGTTGAAACTGATAGGGAGCCGAAATACGAGAAATCCGAAAGCGGCACCAGCATCATTGAACTTGGGCAGGTCAATGCAGGCTGGTCTCCAGAGAAGACCGTCCTCCACGACCTCTCCGTGCAGATCACTGCGGGCACACTAACCATCGTTATCGGGCCCGTTGGATGCGGAAAATCCACTTTACTCCAGATCTTGCTAGGCGAAGGGATCCTGCACAGCGGCTTAGTAAACCTGTCGACAGATGATATTGCATATTGTGATCAGACGCCTTTCTTAACGAACCAAAGTATCCGACAGAACATCGTTGGCAACTTGGATTATGATCAGGAATGGTATATCTCTTGTTTGCGGGCATGTGCCTTGGACGTTGATATTCGCCAGTTTCCAGACGGCGATAATGGCCGAGTAGGAAGTAAAGGTATTTCATTGAGTGGCGGGTAGAAACAACGCTTGGTATGTGTAAACGTGTCTGTTTTCTGGAGTTATCTTTCTTTATTAATTAAAAACAATCTAATTTGTGTTCCCACCCAGACCGTCGCTAGAGCCGTCTACGCCCGGAAGAAGATTATCCTGATGGACGATTGCCTCAGCGGGCTGGACTCGGAAACGGAACGGCATTGCTTTCACCAACTGTTAAGTCAAGATGGGTTAATACGACACACTGGTGCTACTATTGTGCTGGTTACTCATGCCGGTAAAGCTCCATCTAATTTTCATTGAGGATCACTGCTGACAGATGCAGTCAAATGGCTCCCGTATTCAGATCAGATCCTCGTTCTCAGCCCAGACAGTCGCCTATTACAGTTCGGCACATACCAATCTCTCACATCAGTACCCGGACATCTTCATAATCTCAACTTGAAAAAAAACGGATTCGAGAACGCAAGTTCCATTACAAAGCTGGATATCAATTCAAGTACATCAGATTCTCCAATACCTGACGAAAAGAAGGATAAGCAGGAAGCAGGTGAAAGTCGCGGACGTCGAGATCCCCGTAATCTTTTATACTACATTAACACTTTGGGCAAACCAGCTTTTGGCTTATTTCTACTTTTCACCACCATACAGTGTAGTTTTATAGCACTACAGCGTAATTAGGCAGACCCTTTATTAGCTATTCAAGTCATTGACTGATAGATTTGCAGCACTGTGGCTCAGCTGGTGGGTCGACGCCAATACGACGAGGCCGGAAACTGATCTAGGAAAATGGCTGGGCGTCTATGCTGTCTTTGGGATCCTGGCGCTAGCTTTTCTCGGGATCGCTGCAGGGTAAGAGCCAACTGAGTTTTTGCTCGTTTACGGTGCAGTTTGCAGCTTACACGCGTTCAGGCACTATTTGATATCACTGGTTCCCAGCTCCGCGAGTAGATTGCACTACTCAATTCTGAGAGCTACAATGAGGTCGGGACTCTGGAACTCTTTTGCGTCAATCTATGCTGACCTGGATACCTAGGGCTCCCATGACTTTTATCTCGGCCACGGACTCGGGATCTCTCTTGAACCGGTGAGTTTAACCGTTTCAGTCAATAGAAGAAAGCGTCGTGCCTCGCGAACAGGTTCACTCAGGATATGACCCTAATGGATATGCAATTACCAATGTCCCTTTTGCTTTCCACCGAAGGTATGTTGCCGCCATCTCCTCTCTATCACGCTTTTATTACTAAAGATGTACAGGAATTGGCAAAACCATCGCCGGAGCAATCCTGACTTGCGTCTCCTCAGGCTATATGGCCCTGTGTCTGCATTTCTTAGGAGTGGCGCTCTTCTATCTTCAAAAGTTCTACCTTCGGACCTCCCGGCAGATGCGGCTACTCGACCTCGAAGCCAAATCCCCGCTCTATACGCATCTCACTGAGACCTTGGACGGGGTGCGGACCATACGTGCATTCAAATGGAAGGGGTACGTCCTTAACCAAAACTTTGGACTGCTCGATCTTGCGCAACGACCATTCTATCTGCTTTTGTGCCTGCAGAACTGGTTAAATCTCGTGCTAGATGTTGTCGTCGCTTGTTTGGCTATCATCCTCATTGCTTTAGCCGTGACACTGCGGCATTCGATGAACAGCAGTCTGCTAGGAGTTGCGATGGTTAGTATTGTGAGTTTCAGTCAAACGCTATCATCTTTCGTGAATGACTGGACTAGTATCGAGACGTCTTTGGGGGCTATTGCGAGAACACGGCGATTTGTCGCAGAAACTCCGGCAGAACTGTCCGACGGAGCAGCAGTCGTCTCTGTAGAATGGCCTTCGGACACTTCTATCGAGTTCAAAGATGTCTCTGCTTCATATCAGTACGTGTATCCCTAATTGCCTTTATCAACGATATATTACTGGCAACGGTCAAAGGGTCTCCGGTCCCGAGGTCGTACAGAAGATTAATCTGATCATCGAGGCTGGGCAGCGGGTCGCGATTTGTGGCCGCACGGGTTCGGGCAAATCCACTCTCGTCGCACTTCTCCTACGCCTGCTAGACCCCAAGTCTGGCGCCGTGTTCATTGGGCACGACGACATCTCTTCGTTTTCCCCAGAAACAGTCCGCGGGCGCATCAACTCGCTGCCACAGGACCCGTGGTTTCTGCCGGGGGGACATGAAACTGTGCGTTCCAACTTGGACCCTCTAAGCGAAGCCACAGAATCCCAGATCCAAGTTGCATTGGAAAAAGTCGGATTGACAGAGCAGACCCGGAGGATGGGCGGCCATGATGCAGAAATGCGTGGAAGTCACCTGTCCGCTGGACAAAGACAATTGTTCTGTTTGGCGAGGGCCATGCTGATGCGGAGAAGTAAAATCTTGCTGCTGGATGAGGCAACAAGCAGGTACTCCACTACTGTCCCCCTTCTCGAGAATTGTATGAAGATAATACTAATGACTACTGTGATGAACCAGTGTCGATGTACCTACGGAGGAGGTCATGATGTCCCTCTTGCGGACCGAGTTTCAAGGCTGGACTATCATAGCAATCGTCCATCGGCTAAAGAGCATCCAGGACTTTGATCGCGTGGTGGTGCTGGATCAGGGCCGGGTTGTCGAATTTGAAAGTCCGACGGCGCTACTTGCGGATGAGGGCTCGGCTTTTGCGAAGCTGTATAGGAATGAGGGGTGGCAGTCATCTTAGAAGATGGAAGCAAGGATCATCGGTTCAAGTGACTCTTATATAGCCACTGTGTAACTCGTATATAGCCACTGTGTAAATCGAGATCTGAGACTCTGAGATTGATTCATGTAAGATGAAGGTAGATGAGAAATATCGACAAATGTATGTTTGAAAGCTAGCTACTATTTCATTCTAGGTACAAAGTAGAACTAAAGGAGAACAAGCCTCTTCATGAGGATTCACTAAAATCAACGAGGAATCTATCCATGTCTTGCAGTGGTGAAGTGATACATGCAACTCGGGAAATATCCGTTTTGAGAGCTTATCAGAAGCTATTCTCTGCTATTCTCTCATTTTCTAAAGGATCTCACGTCTTATAGAACCAACCTGACCCTCAATTTATTTCCCTCCATAATCTCGTCCTTCCGAGACATGATCTCTTCCATGTCCCAATTGGCGCTTATATATCGCCCATTGAGCCATTCCTGCTTTCCTCGGGTCAACCATACGATCGTATCGGCCGCCAACTCAGGCGCATCGACCAAATTCGCATGAGACTGGGCAGGTAAGGCCTTGATGAGTCCAGTGTCGACGGCTCCAGGATCAACGACTATTGCCACAACTCCTTGTCCCCCGTACTCGACGCTGGTGAATTCCGTCAAACGACATATCGCCATTTTCCCCATCTGGTAGGCCGAAGCACCCGCCCGGCAGAGGTGCGTCCCGATCGAGTTGATATTGATAATTGTCTTCTGGCCACCTCTGAGGAGTAGCGGAAGGAAGGCTCGCATCATCAGATATTTCCCCTTCACATTGACCTCCCAAGTCGCCCACCAAGAAGTGGGATCCGTGTCAGCGAGTGGAAACCAATTCTCGAGACGTCCGGCATTATTGACAAGAATATCGAGACGACCAAAGGATTGCTCTGTCTGAGCGAAGGCGGAGGCAACATTTTTCTCATCTGAAACATCCAGCGTGAGCTTCCCTGTGGTAGTAGAATCCATAGTTGACAAAATGATCCTTTTGTAATTACTATAAATTCTATAATATCTATATTATATATTGAATAAATTGTTTTTAAAGTATTAATATAATTAATCTAAATCTCTATATCTTACAAGATTTATTCTAATCAATAAGGTTTTAATAAAATTCTTGAATTTGAAAAGCTTTTAAGTTTTAGTTTAAGGCAATCATTTTTAGATCAAAATATCTATATATATTTAAATTAGATTGTTCTTTTGTTTATTCAGTATATTCTGTATTGTGTAATACAATGATAAAGCTTTTAATTAAAGAATAAATTGAAAGTAAATAGCAAGTAATAGGAATACTTCCCTTTAAACTTTTAGCTAATGTTTTCCATTTACTCTTTAGTTTTTATATTTACTCCTCTTCTCTTTTTAACTCTTATACTCGCATCTCTTCATTCACTTTATTTTCAATTCTAATCTTCAAAAATAATAAGACTATATAAAGCTCTTATTTTCTTTTTTCTTATTGAAATTCAATAATAAATAAATTACAAAAAAAATCAATTTGATTTATTAATAATAAAAAGCTTTATTTATTATTAACGAATATATATATTAATATTATAATATACGAAATAAAAATTTGTATAGGGGTTTATATTGAATTTCTTTTTGTCCGGAATATTAACTTTGCTATCACAGGGCTTGAGTACTTTGGGAGTCGGGTGACCAACTTTTGCTGCCTCCTCGAGAATCGCTTTCTCGACCGAGTCGAGGGACGAGCGAGCACCTATAGCAATGGCAGAGGCGCTTGCCTGGTCAAATGCAACAGCGCACGCACGACTAATACCTCGGGAGGCTCCGGTGATGAAAACAGCTCGATTCTTTTGTTCTTTGCAATTGGCAGCGGTGACCAGTGGATAAGTGTTGTAGTGTATTGCGGCTGTGTAAGCAGCCTCTGTTATTATACGAATTAATACTCTGCTACATCGACAAGATATCGAGAGGAATACTAGCTTGTAGAGGAAAAGAAATCTGAGGTTCTATTCAGGGCTGGGCACTGGGTAGGGTATACCCGGGGTAACCTGGGGTATAACCCAGTCGGTATTACACCTAGCTTTATCTTTATAGAATAGAATAATTACTTTATAGATTGTTTGAGTAATTAGAGTATTTATAGAGTATATAATATATATTAGGGATATTTAGGGGTATATTTGAGAGACTATAAATATTATAGAATAATAGTTTTTTGTTTAAATTTGTTGGAAATCACATGTGTAGCACGTATGTAGCATGTGCACACCACTATATAACTCCTTTTCCTAAGCCTCCCGGATATATAGTCCTAATATATATATTCAATATATTATTTTTTATATATAACTTGCTATCTATTTCTAATAGATTATGAGTGTCACATTATTATAAGCTTCATTTTATATCTCTATATCCCTTAAGTCTTGAGTTCTTATTTCTTTATAACTATTTCTATTTTTAATATTATAATAAACAAAACCACTATTGATACAATCCAAACAAAATAGGAAATATTAATCACTTTTAATGATTATAACTAAATAGATTTCTATAAAATTATTCGAATTATTATAATAATAGTATCTGCGTTATCTTTGTACATAGAGAAAAGTATAAGACTAACAAGCAATTAAACTGATATTACTAAATAGAATAGAAAAGCGGGAATTGTATTCTCTATTATTAATTTCTATATTATTTCTATATATTACTCTCAATTTATATCTATAATCGATATAGAAGATATTACAAGAACCTAAGCAAAACTCTTAATATTCAATAATAATATAAACCTTTAATATACTTAGAATCTCTGGTAATAATTCGCCTACAAGTAATTCGATTTTAAAATAAAAACGATTCAATTTTTTTTTAATTAACTTCTTAATTATCAATATAAATTATTTATAATAATACAACCTTTATTCGAAATAAAGATCTATTCTTATCTTTTGAATATACTATCAAATACAGAAATCTAATAGATATAGCGAAACTTTATTATATTATTAAATATAAATACTTGAGATATACTATATACTCTATAAGAAGCTAAGAGAATTCCTTGAGGTATAATAAGTTATTTAGTAATAACTAATATTATATAAGGAAATATAAGAAGAAGAGATAATAAAAGAGCTTAAGGAAGAGATAGAAAAGGATATACAGAATATTATGGAAATAGAAGAAAATATATATCTAAAAGAGATTATATTATCTTATTAAATTCTAATAAAACTATTAAGACTGAATCTTATATTTGCAAATTCTATAAGAAGAAAGAATATTAACAAAATGTTTATTAGGAGTATAATAAGACTAAAGAAATTTTATATAAAAAGACTAATAATAATAGTTTTGTGCAAATAGTTATAATAAATAAATATATTGATTCCTTTTATCCTTATATTATAATATATACTGAAATCCAAAATAATATATAGATTTTTAACTCAAAAGCCTTTTATTATTTTACTAACTCTATTGAAAATCTCTCTAATATTATATAATAGGGTATTTCATAAAAAATCAAAATTATGAATAATATATATTCTATAAGTATTATATACAGAATAATTATTATTAGAAACTTTATATTAAAAGATATTTAGTATATCAAGAACTTTCGGAATAATCAATTTATTTCAGTTAGAACACTTATTAAAATAAATCAAAAAGTTATTTTCAAAGAGAGTTTAATATTATACTAGAAAAATGATTAGTTAGAAATAATTATAATATATATTAATAGTAGTTATATTATTTAATAATTATTTATTTAATAAGTATATATAATAAATATAGATTTAGAAATAGAAGAGATTAATATAAATAATAATAAAACTGAGATTATATATTTATGCTTAGATTATCTCAATTATAATTAAATAGATAAGCTAAAGAAAGCTTCAAATAGATTATATTATATTAAAAGAAAGAAAAGTACTAATCAAAAAGCTTACGAGTCTTATTTTATAAAAAAAATAAATAAGCATTTCAATAAATATACAGCTATTTATATATTTATAAAACTATGATATTTATATATAAATCTATTAGAGATTTAAGAATCTTTTGAGAATAGAAACAGATACTTTATTATAATTATTGATAATATAATAAAAGGAATTTGGCTTAAATTTATAAAAGATAAATCTATAGAGATTATTATATTTATACTCATACAATATTTGCAATCGCCTGTATAACTATTGAAATGATTACAAATCAATTACATCTAAGGGCCTCATAGAAGGCTCCCCTATGCTGTTAGTGATGTACGCCCCTGGTGTGTTGAGCGGCTCCTCAATCCAAAAGGTAATCCCCTCTCAATCAAGTATTATTATTTTAGGGGCAAGTATTATTTCTTTATTAATTATAAGATTATTTATAAACTTTGCTTTTAATGTAATTAAGGATTAATTTGAAAGGATTGATAAAATAAAATAAAAGAAATAAGAAGTAATTGAAGTATTTGTAGTATTAGTGGATAAGCTTGTATAAGGCTTTCAGGGTTAATAATGTAGATTTGTAATGAATATTAAAGGGATGATTATTTTCATATTATTGGAAGTAGTAAAGATTATTTCTGATTAATGGATAGAGCTTATAACAAAGTATTTATGATTAGAAAGTAATAAGTAAAAGATTTATATTGATGTATTAAAAACTTGGATAGTATTTGAGGTAGAAAGTCTTATTAAGGCTTTCATCAATACAAAACACTCTATTTCTATTGAAGAAATGAATATTGAGTGTATAGAAGTATGCAGATTCAAAAGAAAAAATAATTAGATTGAAAAAACGATTCTTATAATAATTAATGGGGAAGTTTTATTTTCAAAGATAAATTTCTTTCTATTAAGATTTAGAATAAAAGAAATAGTTATTAAATTTATATTAGTAGAAATCTTTTTTTTTTAAAGGAATAATATAAGTTAAACTCTATGATGTAGTTTTAGTGTTAACCAGAAGAAAATCATGAAAGCAGATAACTTTAAGTGGGTATTTAAAACTCTTTATATAATAAGTATATGTAGATTAGAAAAATGGTTTATATATATAATCCCACAAATATCTTATAATTTTTATTATATTGAAGAAACTTCTATTCCTATATCTACTAAGTTTATTAAAAAAGAAATCACAATTCAAACCGGCAAGCAGTTAGTTAATTATCAATTAGTATATAGCAGGGTTAATTCGATTATTAAAAGAGCTATTTGGATTATTAGCTTTAATATTATAGTATTACAATTCCAACTATTCAATAATAATTTCTATTCGATTCTCCTAGATAAATCTTAGGAAATTCAATTTCATAATATTAGTTATTTAGGGTATTATAATTTCTTTATTTATAATAAAGTTTTATAATACTTGATATATAGTAAACTAAATACTAAGTATGAGGGTATATTTGTATATTAATAATATATTAGAGTAATTTAATATGCTAATTGTTATAAATCCTTTTGTATTAACTATTTCAATTACCCAGCTACTTTTAGGGTTTATACTAAATAATGGATTGTTCTGATTATAAAGGAATTAGCTATAATTAAAATTATTAATAAAAAAGACTATGAGATACTATACAAAGCAGATATAGATGAAATAGAATAAACCTTTGAATTATTTTTGTTTTTTATAATAATAATTACAGAAACCCTAATTACTTTGAGGGCAAGGATTATAGTATATAAAAATGAATATCTCAGTAAATGTTTATATAGATTTAATATAAATCTATCAATTATATTAATTATATTATATATATACTCAATTTATAACTAGAACTAACAGAATCTCAATATAGAAGTACTAACAAAAAAAGCTTTTATTCTAATAGATCTAGAAATAATTAATATAGAAAACTCTATAATAATTAATATTATATCTAAACTCTTTTTATAAATAATATAATTAATAAATATATTTAAAGGAATAAAGATTTTATTATTATTTGGATGAATATAGATTAGAGATATATAAATTATATTATATTATTATAATTAATAATTAAGGTTTAATTAAATATAATTTATTTATAAAAACTAAAATTATATTGAAATTTAATAATATAAAATTATAATGTATATAATTAATATTAGTTAATTAATAATTAGAATTTTTAAGGAAACTTGGAGGAGAATGAGTAAAACTTTCGAATTATAATATATATATGAAAGAATGTATATCTAAAAGTAAAGCAAATAAATTAATTTAAAAATAAAAATCTATTTTGAATATGAGTTAATAAATATTCAATCCTGAATATTTATAAAACTTTGTATATTTTAGATATTATTAATTATATTATATATTTAATTCTGAATGAGTGTATAATTATAAAAAGAGATTTTAATGTAAAGTATAAACTATAGAAATTGGGGATAATTATGGTTAATTAAGAGATATAGCTTATAATATAGGTAAACAAATAGGGCATAAAGTTTATAGATATCTTAGGTATATTTATTTATATAAGAGGGTATGTAATAGATTTGATCTTTTTTAATATATTATTTGCTTATATAGAGGTATTAGAAAAACTCTATTATAAATCTGATTATATTATTTAAATTATTAATTTAATGAATTATGGAATAATAGAGTGGGATTAGTATTATTATTGGATAAAAAAAGTAAATCTATCTAGATTAGATAAACTAATAATTAATTTATTAGTCTATTTTAATAATATAAATATTTAAATTACAATCAAAATCGAAACCCATATCAATAAACTTGTGAATGTGTTAAACAAATCGATTTGAGTAATTGGTAAAATTAATTGAAAGTTAGGGAAAGTCTTATTATAGTGGATGAATAAGTGTAGAGAAGTTTATTGAGTATATATAGAAGTATAGAGGGGAATGGATTTAGAAAGAAAGATTTATACTATATATCTTTTATAAAAAATAGTATGATAAGTTAAGAGATTCTATTAAATAATGTGTTTAAATGGGATTAAGGATGATAAAGAATTTTATTGAATTATGGGATGGCATAAATTGATTTCTGAAAACAATATAAAATTCTTTTCTTTAATAATTAGTGAATAAGAGATTTGTGATATAAGAGAGAAGGTGGATGCTCTATTTATAATAATTTTGGATTAGTTTAAGGTGGATAATAATCTATTAAACAATTTATTATATAATTAGATATATAAGGGGACTCTTTTCTAGAAAAGAATAATCTTGGTTGAAGAGGTAGAAAAGTATGTTATAGGAGCCTTGTATATGGTACCAGGAGTGAATCAAGCCATTGTGCGCCTCCTTAAGGTATACTAGTCAAGTATTAAATTACTAATCCATGAGATATTTGTATTATACCTAGTTCTAAACTATTATTCAGAAGAATAAAAGTTAATAGAGGTAGTAATGATTTTTAAGGTAGGTAAAAAAGACAAAATGTTATTGTGATTATGGCGATTAATAGTTTTGATTTTTTGTATTAAAAAGGGTTTTGAATGGTATATAGTTAGTTAAATATTTTAGATAATTTTAAAATATAAAATAATTAGTTTATAATATTGTAAAGTGTTCTTTAAAAGATTAGGGATAGATTTAGTAGTTGCTTTTATTTATAATACAGAGTTTATTTTAATAATTAATAATATAATTTCGATTATTATTATGGATGTATAAAAAGCTTTTGATGTTTTTTTGAAATATTGATTTTTGAATTGAATAATTAAATAAGGATGGTTGACTTTGCTATTCAAATTAATAAATTTATTCCTTACAAATAGAAAAGTCAGAATAAGATTTAAAAATATTATAATAGAGGCTTATCCAGTAGTATGTAGTATCTTTTAGGGATTCTTATTATTATTTATATTTTATATATTTTATCTTACTAAGTTTTTTAATCAAAATATTAAATATTATTTTAGTTATATAGATGATATTATAATTTATTATTTCTTTAAGTATTTCTTTATGAATATTAGGATTCTATAAAAATGAGTATAATAGATTATTAGATAGAATAAGGAAAACAAAATCCTATTTGTTTTAGAGAAATTCAAGTTACTTTATATAACTAAATAATATAATATTATTAATCTATTATTAGTAGTGAATTCGGATTTAATAATTATTTTAGTATTAATTGTAATAAATGAAAGTATTCAATTAATTCTAAGATAGTTAGAGATTTTCTTTAATTATTAACTTTTGTTTCTACAATATGTTAAATTGTATATAATAAAAACTATAAAAGTAGTTTTATATATTAAATCGATTATTTGTATTATATATAAACTATTAACTTTCTATTTATAAAAAGTAGTAATTACCTATATCCTTTTAGTAGTATTATTTAGTATAGAAGTATAGTATGCTAATAAATATAAATCTGGTTTAGATTAAAGCGAATCAAGTATAAATATAAATATTAAGGGTTATCTTTATTATATTAATAAAGTAATTAATATTGTTATAAAAGGAATAATTCTAGTATATAAAACAATATCAATTATAGCTTTTATCAAAAAAACTAGTTTACTATTAGAATTAGTTGTATTAGAGTATATCAAATTGAGATTTGTTTTTTATTTAAAAACAATCAATAAATAGTATCTGCTAATAAATTATTTGAAATCTATAATATAAAAGCAAAAGTAAGAAATAGATACAACTAAAGGATTTTTTATAAAAATCTAATAATTTGGTTTTTTTATTTTAGAGATTTAATAACTAGAATTATTTTATTTATATTTCTTAATAAATTATAAAACGGATTTAATAGAAGGGCTAATTAAAGAGAAAGTAATTTAAATTTTTAAAAAGTAGTAATAATAACTTTTATCTAAGAACTACATAATCTTTTTCAACAGATTAAAATAAATTATTGATTATAAATATTATATTGACTATAGATATATAATATATTATAATAATATTCAAATAGCTTTTGGATTTAAATAGATTTAAAGCGATTTATATATATTCGATATAAAAGCGATAGGAGTATAATATGAATTAGAATATCTAATTATTATATTTAAAGATTTCTTGAATAACTGAATTTGGATATGTATTGATAGTATATCAATTATTTAGAGTATATATGAAAATATATTATTTATAATGTAATAAGTTTTTTATAAGTATTACAAAGTAATAAAACAATTTAATGTTAGAATAAAATGGTTATCTGGATATATAGAGATTGAAGGTAATAAGGAAACAAATCATTTAGCAAATGTAGATATAATTAGGCTTATGAATTAGATAATCAATAAGTTATTAATAATTAGTAAAATTTAAATAATTATTTGTTAAAAGTGCTTATATATAAAATCTATCTAGTAGAAAAAAATAAATATCTTTCTTTCTATTAACTATAAGGAATAATCTCCTAAATATAATACAAAGAAACTAAAGAAACTAACTTTATTAAAAGTAATCTTATATTAACTAATAGTTATAAGAATAGACTACAATAATTATATTGTTTACCATCAATAATTTGATTATCAAAATAATAAACTAAACTACTTATATAGTAATATTAAGGAATTATATTATTTTTTTAAATATACTATAAATAATCTAAAATATTTAGATTAATCCCTTACCCCTATAAAAATACAATCTAATAAACAAACAATCATATATATCAAAAAACTTTTATATATACCTAATAAATTTATTTAATTGATTACCAATTTAGAATTCTATACTCAAATCTATTTTAACTATTAAAGAATCTTTAGAAAACAATTATTTTTTTAATAAAGCCCACCACCCCTTTTATAAACTTACTACTCAACTAATTACTCGAATATATTATACCCCTAAAAACCACAAATCCAATATACAATATAAAAACTTTACTACTTAACTAAACAAATAGCAATCCACTTTTACTTTTTCTTTTTCATTATAGAAATCAAAACCTACAACAAACCTATCCACCCAAAAACTAAACTCTACCCTAACAACAACCCAGATTAAACATATTCTTCTGGAAACAGAAATGGATCACACCTACAAAGAAGCAAATAGCCCCTAACATTAAAATTAAATTACTAAATTCGATTACAATGATTATACTGCTTAAATAATTCCTTATCTTAGCATATCTAAATATTCTTAGAGAGGTTCAAGACAGACATTAATTAATATAAATAAATAAATAAATAAATTATATTTATACTAATAAATCTCATTAATCAGATTGAGAAAAAATTTAATTATAAGGTTGTTATTATCAAAGTAAATAATAGGAAAAATGAATTTGGGATATCTTTTTAAATAGAAATTGGAAAGAGAAAATTAATATTTGAATTCTTACCTTTTAAAAAGTATTTTATAAATAAAGTAATTAAAAAGAAGATTTAAAATATTAATATTATAGTAAAATTATTATTAAATAAATTAGATATTAAGCTTAGTATATAGAAACTTATTATTAAATATATTATATATTTGAAAAATAAATTATTTATTAAAGTATTATCTTTTGGAAAGGTAGAAATATTCTTTATAGTAATAATACTATATAAGGCTATATATAATAAATAATCTGATTTTAAAAAGCTTAGGATATTTGATTATAAAATATGGACTAGGAACTCTTAGTAATCTAATCTAATAATCAAGAAATTCGAATCTAGAGTATTTAAAGAAAAGCATATTATAATTGAAATGAATAGAAATAACATTTATTGTCTTTTTAATCTTTATATTAAAAACTATTACTAGAATAGTAGATACTGATTTTAATAAATATAAATATTTATTTAAAAAATTCAAAGAAAAGAGTATTTTAGAATCGCTTAGAATAAAAAGAAAAAGGAAATCTTTTCCATATAATAAATATAAAACTATAAAAAGAAAGATATAATTAATAATATAAAAAGATATATAAGAGGATATACATATTAATAAGTAAAAGGAAGTTTAAATCCAAAATGAATAAAAGAAAGTTTGAATTTATTTTTTATAAATACTATAATAATAATAATTATAGGAAACTGAATATTTAGTACAAAATATATAAATACCTATATTTTCAAAATAGAGAGTATAAATAGTTATAGAAATTCTAAGAATAAAATCTATTCTAATAATTATTTTAATTTGAATTATTTTGAATAAAAATTGTAAGAAATAATTGAAAAAAATCTTTAATAATTAGATTGTTTAATATATAATTATATTATATATTACCTCCATATATTCTGAAGACTCCTTAATTAATAATTTTGAATTAATATTAAAAGAATTAGTAAAGCTTAAAAATACTATGTAAAAGAATGTTTAAATATAAATAAAAGTAATTAGAAATAAATTATAAAATCTTAAAAATAATAATATTTTCGAAATTATAAATAAAGCTATATCTATAGGTTGAAAACTATTAAATAATAAATATATTCTGAGAAATAAACTAGATTATTTTAATAAATTAATTAAAAGAAAAGCAAAACTAATAATTAAAGATTATCTTTAAATATATAGAATAGATTATTAAAAAACCTTTACTAATATAGTAAGGTACTTAATATTATATATTTTATTAATAAAAACTGTAGTAGAAGATTTAGAGATTAATAATATAGATATTGATATTGCTTTTTTGAATAATAAATTAATAGATATAGAAATCCTTATGGAAATATCAGAATTTTTTGAAGAAATTTTCTTTGAAATTAAACTCAAAAGCAAACTATATCTCAAATTGAAAAAGTTATTTTATAAACTAAAACAAGTATTAAAAATTTAATAAACTATTATTTAAAGATTTTTCAAAAAGATTAAATTTGAAAAATCTATAGTAAATCTAAATCTTTTTATAAAAAAGGGATTATATATTTTATTATATATAGATAATTTGTTGATAATAGGAAATCGTATAAATATAAACTTGATAAAAAAGACAATCTCAAGTAAATAGAAATACAAAGATTTGAGCAAAACTAGTATATTTCTAGACATTCAGTGTAACACTTTGCCTTAGAAGAACTGCGAGAGCAGGGTACAATTTATCCTTAGAATCTATAATTATAGAATTGAGAATAAAGTATTTATAGAGTATTTCTATATACTAACTATATATATATGATTATATATGTGTATATATATGTATATAAGCAATTATATTATAATTGAATACGATTTGTAATATTACTTCTCTTTTTAGAAAAGCTTACTTTTAAGCTTTATAACTATCTATTTAGTATTCAAATTAACAATTATAATATAATATCAATTATTGTTTAATCGAATAATATAGTAAACAAATATATATACAAGTTTTTCTTTTTCGTAATAAAAAGGTGTATAAAAAGTAAAGGAAATTGTTTTGTAATTTAATAATAATTTAAATCTTTTAAGGTATATAGAGTTTTTGAATCTATTTTTCTTTTAAAACCCTTTTTAATTATTTACTCTTTTTTATTTTTTATTATTATTATGTTTTTGATATTATTAATAAAATATAATAGTAAAAGTAAATTATTATTAGTATAATTGAGGTAATTGAAAGCGGTGTATATAATAATAAGTTATTTATTTTGTTTTTTATATTTAATATATTAATATATTTTCCTAATAGTTTATAATAAAAAGAGGATCTATCTTTTTTATTATATAAAATAAGTATACTTCTATAGAAAAGTTGAATAATAATAAAAATAGAAGGGACTTTGATGAGAATAAAAATAATAATAATAAATTAAATTATAAAAATATATATAAATAAAGTTTTCTTTTATTTATTTTCAATATATAATCAGCTTATCTAATAAATATAATTATAAATATTAAGAATAATATACTTAAAGATAGAATTGATCTTTGATATATTCAATAGATATATTTATTTTATTATTTATTAAAATAAAATTCAAAGAAAAAATACAATTTATTTATTGATTATATTAAAGATTATAAAATAAAGTTTATTAATAAATTAATTATAATAATATATCATTTTCACAAATTTAGAATTAATAGAGATATTATAATAAAAAAAAGATTTTGAAGACTTTATATTAGAATCAATTTAATCATAAATTTGATACAATTTATCACAAAAGCGTTAGCTTTATTGATATTAATAAATTAGGATTTTTGAATAAAAGGTTATTAAAGAAAATAGTATTACAATAGGAATAATACATTCAAAAAAATAATTAGATTTATATTAACTATATTTATAATTATATTTTTGATAAGAAGAATAGTATTTACTATTGATTTTCTGACTAATTATTTAATTAACCTTACTACTTGCTTTATTTAACCAATAAATATAAATATAAATATTTATTTAAAAAGAATATTTATGAAATGTTTTTTTAATATTAATTGGCTATGATTTTGTACAGCAATATAATAGAGATGAATATTAGCTGTTTTGAGATTAATAATAATACTAACTTTTATTTAATTTGATTTATAGAAAGAGCTAAAAAGTTATATTTTGAAAAAAATATTTTCTTTCACTTTTACTCAAGAAGATATAGAGTATTATATAATCGAAACTATAAAATAGAAAAATGAATTAAAATAACAATATCAATTTGCTATAACTCAAATGGAAATGGAACTTTTAGTAGCTTATAAGTAATTAAATAAGATTAAATATAAGTTCGGTTTTATTATTATATATACTACAATTAAGAGTTATCTTGTTTTTAAGTTTATAATTATTATATATATTCTTATCATTATTGTTGACTAGGGATTTGACTAATATTTCGATTTAAATCATTTAGTTTTTGTTATTATATTTTGCTTGATTATAATTATTAATATTTGTAGAGACTTTCTTTCTAATCTGATTTAAGTTTGTTGAATAAAGAAAAAGATTTTCTTTATTATATTAGCTTAGTAATTCAGTCTTTATCTAATCGCTTTTAGTTTTTCATTAAATTAGAATTTTCTTTATTATAATAATAAACTAAAAAAGTTCTTTTAATCTTTTTCATTTATATATTAATTATTATTTGTAAAATTGTAATTATCCTTTTCATTCTTATAAAAGCGAATTTATTTCAATAAGTGTATAAAGAGTTTTAATAAAATAGAATTTTATAAATAGAAATTATAAAGATAATATGGGATAGTTTTTAAATTAAAAATGAAATATTAAATAAGATTGTTATTAGTATTTAACTATAATATTCTATATTTAAACTGTTTATATACTTTTTTAATAATAAGAATATATTTTATTTCTTATTCAGTATTATTAATAATATTTATTGGAAATAATAATTCGAGGATTTGTTTAGGAAATGGATTATTAATTGCTTTATAAAGTTTATTAAATGGAAATTATCAGCGTAGGATACTATTAGTTAGCCGGGGAAGCCCTGGGGAAACCCTAGGATAACTATAGACCAATTGCTTAATGACCATTAGAAAATTGATATTAATAAAACTCAATTTAAGAATTATTAACTTGACTTACAATAGATCTATAATCTATAATATTACAAAAAAGAATATTAGAAAACTATAATATCAAGATTTCAAAAAGATAATTTATAAATAACTAGATATACCCTAAATTAATTAAAATATAAAATTAGTTTTGATTAGAATATAACCTACTTTCTTATATAATCTCTAACTAAAGTCTACTAGTCTCATCCCGACATATTCCCTACTACTGAACCCTGATATTTATAATCAAATTTATTATTTCTTTTTTCTTTATATATTAATATATATAACGTGGTTTATCATCATGTGGGCCATATTATTATGTGGGCCACTTTCACCTCAATTATTATCTCTTTGCTTTAACACGCGATTTATTAACAATCTATTATGAAAACGACTAATAAAGAAGCACGAATCATTCTAGCTATTGAAGTTATTCAAAAAGATAAAAAATTAAGTATTCAGAAAGCTGTTAAGCTGTATAATGTCCCGCGTATAACAATTTAGTATAGAATGAATGATTTTACTCCTCGTATAGAATATCAATACAAAATCTATAAGATTATAGAATTAAAAAAGAAAGTGATTATTCAATATATAATTGATATGGATAATAGAGAATTTCCGTCTAAACTCAAAGGTGTGGAAGATATGGCGAATTATATTCTCGAAACGCGGGGTGCGAAGAAGGTTGGAAAGCTCTGGGCTCATTGATTCGTAAAGTGTCATACAGAATTAAAAACGCGTTTTAATCGCGTTTATGACTTTCAAAGAGTTTTCTATAAAGATCCTAAGTTTATTAAAGACTGATTTCAAGTAGTTTCAAATATACAAGTAAAATACAATATTCTCGATTATGATTTCTACAACTTCAATGAAATCAGCTTTATAATAAATATAATATACCCCGGAATAATTGTAATTAATACTGAACGAAATAATAGAAGCAAAACAATATAATCAGGTAATAAAGAGTGGGCTATAGTGATTATATATGGTAATAGGGAGAATAAAACTATATTCTCATTTCTAGTGGTTCAAGAATAAGTTCATTTTTTCAATTGATATACCGAAACTGATTTCCCTACGGATTGAGTTATTAAACCTACTTCCAATAAATGGACAAATAATGAGACAAGCTTAGAATAATTGAAACATTTCGATAAACATACTCTAAATCGCAGAAAAAGCAAATATCGAATATTGGTATTGGATGGACATGAAAGTTATAAATTAATACCTTTTCAATCATATTATAAAGCAAATAATATAATATATCTAAAGTTACCATCATATTCAAGTTATTTAATTCAACCACTTAATATTGACTGTTTTAATAATCTAAAACATTCATATAGTACTCAAATTGATGGGTTTATCAAGGTATATATCAATCATATTTCGAAGGTTGAATTCTTAATAGCTTTCAAAACTGTATATCAAGAATCAATTACGATTCAGAATATAAAAGCAGGATTTCGAGGAATAAATTTAATACCATTTGATTCTGAAATTATACTCTCGAAACTAGATATTCGAATTCATACACCTACTCCTTCTTTTTCCAATTCAGATTTATAGATCTCTCAAACCCCTCATAATCCAACTGAAGCTCTTTCGTAATCAACTTTAGTAAAATCTCGAATAGCTTATTATTAATTAAGCTCCTCTATACCTTTACATAAGGCAAGAGCCGATTCAACTTGAATCGGTGCCGAAATAGGACTAGGGTAAGTAAAAGAGATTAGGTGATATAATTGAATCGGGAGTTAAATTGGTGGTGTAGAATACAATATAACTTTAAATTAATTATTACTCTTGTTTTAAAATTAATATATAATATTAATATCTAGTAAAAATTAATGCCAAATAATTGAAATCTATATTATAAATAAGTTTGAAAAAGTTTAGGGTTGTTTAGAATAAATCAGTTAATTTAGAATTACTTAATAAACAATTATTCAATAAATTAAGCAGAATAAACACTACAACAATAAAGATGATAATATATTTGAATATATTACTAAATACAAGATTTTAGTTTATATTCTGTATTGAATAGTAGTTTGAGAACTTGAAACTTATCTTCAGAATAGATATAATCTAGAAAAGAAAAGGTGTATTCTATTATTTAAAAAGTATAGTTTACTTTCTCTCCAATACCCCAAAAATGTTAGAGTACTCAAGTCAAATAGTCTTCTATTTCCAGTTCTTGATTAGCTTATAAACATACTATTTTATAACAATTGTATTTATATTATATCATTAAAGGATGAAATATAAAAACATTACAAAGATTATAGCTGACGGTTTTCGAAAACCAATCTAAAGCATTAAATAGAAATTAAGGTATAGATATTTTTTAATTATATATATTAGAGATATTTTATTGTAATTATTAAGGCAAATCTTAAAGAATTAGAATTATTAGTAAAAAACGAAAACAAAGTAGTTCAAAATCAATTGTTACACGAATTCAAAGATTTTAATAATTAAGATTAAAAAAGATATGAGATTATTAATAATAAAATAGAAAAGAATAATAACACTAATTAATAAAGCTTTATCCAGTAATAACCACACTTTGAAAGCCGCAATATTAAATGTATTACTTATATAAATAGATTATTGAATTGAAAAGATAAGTAATTATAATATGTCAATAAGATTATAAATATTATAATTAAGAAAGTAATAAATAGGCTAAGTAGCTTCCATAATAATACTTTATACTAACTATAAATAGCTAATTCGACCAAGAAAGTAGAAAACCGTCCCATAATGCATTTACAAAATAAAAATAGTTTAAATCAATATATTATTTATCTTCAGCGATTTACATACTATTTATTATGTGTATACATAGCACAAAAAGAGAGGGTAATGAAGGAAAACTTGGGAAGAGAGGAAACTAAAAATGGGGAAAAGATATTAATAAGTAATCAAAATAATTCCGCAAATAAAAATAAAAATGAAATAAAAAAAAAAAATTAATAGATAGTTAATTCTAACAAGATTGTTATTGATATAATGAAGGATTGTTATAAACTAACCAAATTCAATTCGAAACAAAAAGAGCTGTTTGAAGAAATGCTTGAGTTATTAAAAACTGGAGAAGACGAAGATAACCAAATCTACAAAATAAAAGCACTTTTTATATCCATAATTCTATAAAGCTTGAAAAAGTGTAATCGATTTAATAATCCCATAATACATTTTGCTATAATATTAAGGATTATAGAAAACGAAAACCAATTAAGGCATAAAAATAAATATTTATATATACTTGTGGGATTTATATATTACATCCGGATTTTATTTCTGGAATATACTTTACTATCCGCTATTAGAGGAGAACAGATAGCTAAAGATATTAATTAGTTTTTAGAATTGCAAAAGAAATATCTAATAATAGATAATTATAGCCCATACAGTTTCTTAATTAAGATACTAAAATATAATAAAACCATGAGTATACAAAAGATTAATTAGTCTAATATTACTTGGACTCAATTCGAAACAAATCGTCCAAATAATAATCTATTGGAATTTTATAGAAAGCCAATATTTATTAAGTGATTTAAGAATTTCATCCACAATATAATTCGGGAGGCCAAGGATATCTTATAGAAGGATTTAATATAGATGAGGCAGAAAAAGAATTACTTTAAGATTGATTTAGAGAATATTCAAGATAATTTATTGTTAGCAAAGCAGAAAGCTTTATAAATTATTAATAAGACTAATAGAATAAAAGATAAGCTGGATTGAATAATGGAGCAAATATTGAAAGCTTTTAAAGAACAGTAATTGTGGGATTGGAAAAACAATATATAACGAATAACAAGAATTTGCAAGTATCAACAACTACAGAAATAATTGAAAGAGCTCATACTTGTTCTGAAATATTAGAGTAATAATCCCCCAGCTCATAGAAAGAAAATTACTTCTATTTAATTTTATAATGATTTACTCTAGAAATGGAATATTTATATTATTAATAGCTGAATAGAATATATAACACAATATTATAAATTCCAGGCACTTTTTGATAAGGCTAAAATGATTCCCCAATTTCTCCCATAGTATATAATATAAATCTGATTAATTTATTTGACTTATATTCAGCCATTCTCGGAGACTCTCAACCAAAAGATAAATAGACTTCCCCAAAATAATTATCTCTAATATAATAAAAATGAATTATGGATATGCAAATATTTAATTAAAATCTTAACTTAGGAAACTATAATTCAATTAGAAGTCCACTTGACCATATAAAACTATTGAAATATAGTTATTAAAATGGACTATAAGTATATTGATGCTGAGTTTATAAGAGATCTGTTTATAATTGAAGATATGCTATATAAGAATATTAATATAATTGTGAGTGCTATTAATCTTATAGTTATTTATGGAAAGGATATTACTGAACAATATGAAATCCGGGATGATATTATTTGAAATCTTAGTGATAAAAACATTCGAATCTTCAGAACTATTAATTTACAGTAATATTAGTTTTTAAAACTGAATAGTAAGTGGCCAAAACTATTTATGAAATATTAGTGGAAGTTATTTTATAGGATATTATTATTTAATTTTATTTTTAAAAAATCGAGATTATTGTTGAGCTGGCCATAGCCCGCGATTTTCATTCTATTGGTATTCAAGATTTCTTAAATAAAACTACTTACACCATTTTATTCGAACATAGCTATATTTGTATTATTAGAATTAAAAAGTATAGGATTTCTAAATTGACTGCAGACTGATATAATCATGATTACAGGAATGCTATTATTTAATATAGTTTCAATTTATTCTGGTAGTGAGATTTATAAAGGCTTAAAGAAAATGCTGAATTAAAAAAAGCCCATATTTCAATTAAAGGAATAAAAAGAAGCTATATTTGCTATACTCGAATTACAAATGTTATTAATTATAGTATTATCGATTAGCAAGAGAAAAACGCTGATATTTATTATCCCAGCAGTATTTCAGAACCCAGAAGTCAATATTATCATTATACCATTTAATGTACTCGAAAAGGACTATGTTCGATGATTATAGCTTACCCACATTAAACATATCATGTGGCACCATAAAGAAGTAAACTATACTCTAGTTGTTGTGATCAACACTGACCAAACTATATCCACTGATTTTATTATATATAGATCAATATTCCAAAAACGAAAGCTACTGTGTTATATTGTGCTTAATGAATATCATCTTTTATTTACTGCCAATAATTATCAACTAAAACTTTAACAACTTGATTATTTTTAAGTGTTGTGATACCCCATAATCTTACTAATAGCTACACTACCCTTAAGTCAATTCAATGAGTTATAAAAGGTTATATACATTTCTAACTTTCATCTTATTCGAATAAATATAGTTTATGTTAACATTCGATATACTATATGACGATATTTGAATCAGAATGCCATAAAGGTTATCCAGAAAATGGCCCAATTACAGAGTCTAAAAAAAGGAAAGTGGAATATCTTCTATTGCAGTAATTGAAATAGGATCAAAGAAGTAGACCAGATCTTAAATTACCCATCATACCATTCTATAATTAAAGAAAAAGATACGGTTGTAAAAAAATGATTACAAGCCGAAGAATTTATTACTATAACTAAAATATTCAGAATTGGTGGGAACTACCCAGGGATTGTTTACATTATATATATTAGAATCCCGTATAGAATAATCAACTTTGTATAGAAAACTGGATGTGGTGGTCAAACTGGAGAAAATATTGATTCGATTATTTTATTAAAGAATTTAGAATATCAATAATTCAATAAATAGAACACTACCAAGCTTACAATAAATAAGCTTGCTATGCAACAATTTATTCAAATTTAGAACTATCGACGGTTTACTATAAGTAGATATTTAAACAAGAAAGGATAGATTTACAATAAAACAAGAGAAAGGCTCTACGATTATTATAGTGGAGGGGTATTTGATTGGATTGTTAGTCAGATTCGAACTGCTCAGAAAATGCAACAATTTGAGAATAAAATAAATGAAATGTAGTGGCACTACGCATTTTACTAAATATACTATAAACTAGAATAAATGCATTATTTGTCTGCTCATTGTATTTTTACTCTGGGGCTCAATATCAAATAAAGTGAGTCACTTTGAACTAAAATACAGTTCAATCAAAAATATTGAGATTACTGAAGGTATGAAATTAATTAGCAGATTTGTAAGAGTATTAAAAATGAATAAGCATGTCAATAAAATGAAATAACGATTTACTTATAGTTTGGGTGGATCACATTTTTGGGGACTTAAGAGATCTTTATTTAAAAGGGATATTCTAAACAGAATATCGCAGTATACCAGAAATAGCTTGGATTCCAAGTTCGATAAAAAGTTTAAGAAGGGATTGTTAATAATAGAATATAGCTTCTTTGAATTATACTATAAGTAGAGCGGCCAAACAAATCTAGGCCCAATTATATCAATATAGAAGAAGGCAGTACTATTAATAAAGTGACTATTCCCATTATAATTACAACCCCTAATCTCATGGTTCTCATAATTGTATCTAGTATTATGATAGATCTCAATTAAAGAGAATAAGTTATTAAATAGTTTAGCTAATATTGTATTTATTATAAGATAATGGAGACTTCATAAAGCTATAGTATGTATTGGTATAAGATATATTACTAATTGAAAGGCATCACTAACAACTTAGAATATAAAAAGTTGGTGGAGTGGTAAATGGATATAAATCAATTCTGGGAAGGGATTTGCTAATGATATAGCGATTCTATTATGTAGTGTGAAAGTCGATTGTTCATAAATATTAGTTGTATATATAGTGATATAGTATTGCCCACTCTTTTTATTCTATATAAACAAAAATGAATTGATGAATAGCTAATTCGAGAAAGATATGAAATTGGATTTAATATTACATAGATACAACAATAACTTAATAAGAGTAGTAGTTAAGAAAAGTAAAGAAAAAGTCGAGCTATAAAAATATTTAATATATTTACAGAAAAGTTTAGATAAATAAGGGAAAATATTTAAATTAGAGAATATTTAGATTGAAGAATGTTTATATTTATTGTTTTGATTTGAAATAAGTCTAATTTAGAGTAATTCGAATAGGATACCATATAGGGTAGTATAAAAAAAACAAGGGATAGGGTTATTCTAAATGTAGAGAGAATATCGGATTGAAAAGGGTTGAGGTAGATATATAGATTAGATATATTTTTAAAGAACCCTCTCCCTACAATCTAGAAATAATAAAGAAAATTATTAAACTTCCCTTATAATCCAAAAATAGTAAAGAAAATTATCAAACTTCCCCCACAACCCAGAATTATTAAAAAAATAGAAATACTTCTCTCGCAACTTAGAAATATATTGAAAAGTAATAAAGAACTTTTGGAATTCAGAACCCCGCCCTAAATATTATTGAGAAGATCAAGTAAACTCTGATATTTAAGAGTAGTTATAAAAGATGGGAAAAGGGTTTAGGCGGGATTAAGAGAGTAATTAAATAAAGATATAGTGTATAGCATATAAAATATATATAAGAATGTTAAAAAAAGGTATTTTAATATTGGACAAATAAATATATAATACAATTTATATATCTCATTTTATTTAGATTTATTTGCATAGAGCGCCCATTATGACCCCATAGGGTTTTAAGTATATATATATAAAAGAAAATGAAAATTCGAATTAAGTTATTTCCATGAAATTATAAAGATTATAGAGATTGAATTATATATAAAGAAGGTATTGGGTTATATAGTAATGATATTAAAATATAAAAGGAAAGAATGAGTAGTGGAATTTAGAGGTGGTAGGATGTATGTGGGGTAAGGGTAAGGGTTAAATAAAAAAAGATTAGATTTTTAGGGTTTTTGTATTTAATATAAGGTTTTAGGGTTAGGGTTAGGGTTAGGGTTAGGGTTAGGGTTAGGGTTAGGGTTAGGGTTAGGGTTAGGGTTAGGGTTAGGTTAGGTTAGGTTAGGG